>NC_056748.1:383264189-383519692 GCF_019279795.1 Protopterus annectens
TGCCCCAGTGGACCTTTTTTAGTGCTCATCAAAAAATAAGACATTTCAAAGGCATTTTTCTTGAGGGATGAAAGGGATGCAAGCTGGTCACAAAAGTACAACAGCAACCACATCAAAGGCCCTCAAGTGCCAGAGATCCAGATACCACCTATACATTTAGCCATTTCCTTCTAAAAGATCATATTTCCTCTGTAATGCTGTACATCTGATAACATGTTGTGTTTCTTATATTGTTTGAATTCATCTTTCTATTCTGTAATAACCCTTAAATACAAAGCCATTGATTGTTCAAAAAGTTGGTACAGACTAAATGTGGCATCTGTAATTAAAAGTCTGTGCTTTTCATTTTGACAAAAACGTACATATAATAGTGAATAAGAATATGCATACTAAATTCCCCTGTAAAAAAAAAATCTTCCATTCAGAAGCAAATTAATTATTTTTTATTCCTTCCCCCCCACCGGTTTCCCATATATTAATTGACAGGGAATAATGCCACCAATTGCATATTGTGAGGGGGTTTTCAGGTATTCTTTGATTATCTAATTTCTTCTCACCTTTGGTTAAACCAGTTAAAGGCTGGTTTACTTCATTGGCTTGTGCAAAAGGTTCAAAATTTCTTTTAGAAGGCAGATGCAGTATTACTAGCTGCAAAAGTAATTAGACTGTCAACTGGTAATGTTTATACCTTTACTTCTCTTACGATTTGTACCTGGTTGTCTTTAAACCATAAATGCAAATTTTTACCTGTAATAAATGCAGCTCAAACACTCTAAATACAAGCCAAAATGTAAACGTTCAGAGTATGGAGTATAATAATAAAGTTCAGAAAAACATTACTGCTTCTGTCAGAAAAGTATGTCCATGTGTCACTCATGTGAGTTGCAGAAACACGTACACACCAACAGCAGCACTATGCAGTAAAAGTAAACAAAAATAGTGAACGATACATTAAGCAGCGTTGTTGCCTCACAGCAAAAGGTTCTCCTGTTCGATTCTCGGCTTGGGTTGGGAGTGCCTTCTGTGTGGAGTCTGCATGTCCTCCCCACGGTTGAGTGGGCATTCGAAAGACATGCGTTGAATGGGTGTGCCTTCGTTAAAGTTTGGGCGTCGGTGCTGGCAACTTGGCACCATAAAAACCAACTGCTAATCATTAGCGGACCGGAGTTCCGCTGTGGCGACCCCTAACCGGGAAAAGCCGAAAGACAAACAAACATCAAGCAGAGGAACATTTCTGTACTTAAGACCAGTTCAGGAGTTAACACTTACAAAAATAGCAGGTGGCAGGGGTAATGAGGAGAATGTGTGGGCTTTCTATGAATCACAGGACTGCTAATTTCAGTGGAGTGCCCTGTGTGCATATTTGGGTCCAGGATCACTTTACAGGTCTCTGCTTCCAACTCCCACACTAGGTCTTCAAAGGAGGCAGTTGGAATTCCCCCAGGTTAGACAGCAATAACCAGTGGATTAAGCACAGGCCAGGGCTGCCTCCCAACCCACCCGTGACTTGACCTTAGTACATCTGTCATCACACCTAGATCCAAGCCAAAGGCCAGGAATAAAAAGACTGCTTCCAGCTTGTCACAGCCTAGACTTTTTTTGACTCCCCATGCGTACCAGCTGGATCCACTCAGACTGTCTGATAACCTCATAGAAATTGAGAGATCCAAGCAGCACAGTCCTGGTAGAATCCTTGCTACAGTATCATTTCCTGGAGAAAGAAAGAGGGACATTTCTTCCAAGGATTCCACTGCCTCCTATGACTCTCACAAGGATGAATCAGAATATGCTGACCAAATTTCTACTGGTTCATACACTGATTCAGTCTGAAAATCTTGCCTCAGCATCACCATCTACAGATTTTACTTTTGGGAAGACACTCTGTAAAAAGAGGGAGTACTACTTTGGAAAGTTCAGGACTACCCAGAGTCTAAGTAGGGGCGTAGAGAATTTTTAAAAATCCCTAAACATAAAACCTTGGCTCTTCCTTCAGTACTAGAGGTTGTGGATGAAGTCATACTTGATTCTTCCCTGCAGCCTGATTCCTAATGCTCCCAGGAATTCAGACTGTTTTTAAGGGACCTCAATTCCCATAAACAGCTGTTGTGGTTGATCCTGAGGTGGTATTTCAAGGTCCCAATAGAGCTGAGGGGAGCATCTCTAGGACCCGTTTGCCAAACGAGAAAGAAGGAAGGATCCTTGATAGATATGGCAGATAAGTATACACTTCTGCCACCGTGGTCATGAGAGCTCTCAGTGGCCAGTTTCATAAGGTTAAATTCCTGTAACCTCTTTTGGACCAAATGACAAAGAAAGAGGTGGAGGATAAAGCTGTCTAAAGAATTGTTTGATCTCTGCAGTTTGTACCAGGTTGTGAAACATACTTTGTATTGTGGTTTTCTTGCTTTATAAACATCAAGCAGGATGGCTGCCTGTTGGTCATTCATAGGCATGCTTTATTAAAGGAACAGCCTGTATCAGTTTATGTTAAGTTTGAACTCCTGGATGCACCTCTGGACAAGGAATTTATGTTTGAACCCAGTCCTTGAAGCCATTTTCAAAAAAACTGGAGGAAAAGGCTAAATTTCCACAGACTGCAAAAGACATTTTGCAAGTTTAGCAGGGATTCCCTCACCAAGCCTTGGCCCTTTCCTTCATCTCAACCCAAACAGAAAAGTAGGACTAGAAGGGACAGACAACAAAACATTTATATATATATATATATTTATATATTTTTTTTAATAAAGATGGCAAGCGTACCAAAGCAGTAGCCTTAATCGGTCCTGGCCCCAGCGGCCCAGCAGGGAGCAGCAATAACTCAGCAATGCACCTCCCTATTCCTTCACCCTCAACTCCCACCCCTTCTATACCTTGTCTCTTTCAATCCATCTTTCCCTGCTTCAAAACTAGGGGGAAGACTTTCCTTATTCTTAACAGAATGGGCAAACATTACTCGGGTCAAATAGGTCTTAAATATAATAAAATTAGGCTGAAAACTACTACTTGCCTCTCCCAAAACCAACACATATTTCTTCAGTTCCAGAAGGTCAGCTGCAGGAGGCTTTTAGTCAGATAGCTATGTTGCTAGCTCAGGCTGCTAGAACCAGTCCCTCAAAAAAAAAGGGGGGGCACAGAATATTACTCAGGACTGTTCCATGTTCCAAGAAAAGAAGGAACTTGGAAGTCTGTCTTAGATCTTTCAAGACTGAACATGTTCATGCTAGTTCCCAAGTTCAAGATGTTAACACTGTATACGCTTCTGCCCATGCTATCCCTTCAGGTGTTCATGGTCACTTGAGATCTAAAGATGTTTACCTCACATTCCCATTTTAAAAAGCTGACAGGAGGTGTCTGCACTTCAGAGCAGGTTTAAAGCACTATCCATTCTCTGCTGCACCCTTTGGCTTGTATACTGTACCCAGAATTTTTACACAGTGTGTGATCCCAGTAATTGCCTTCTGCAGGACAAAGGGCATTCAGATTTACCCCTATTGGGAAAATTGCTTGTTTCAGGCAAATTATGTCAAGGATTTTCATTGTTCTCTTCCGCAGCCCATGACTATTTTTTCAAAGCTGTGTTTCACTCTCAATTTAAAAAAGTCCAATCTGACTCCATCGTGCAAGTTAGTGTTCCTGCTAGTCACAAAAAACAAATGTCCTTTGTTAAGGAGGAAGAGGTTTTCCCTGCACTCCTTCCAGGCTCAGACAGCCTTCTTATCAAGGGAAATCCTGAGAGTTTTGGGTTGCATGACTACATGTATTCTGATGATTCCACTGGCAAAGTTACACATGAGAATGATTCTGAGGAACCTCAAGAATGTGTGATGCCTACACAGGCATTCCCTCAACCACAAGTTACAGCTCCTCTCTTTCTTAAAAAAAGTAGTTGAGTAGTGGATCCAAGCTTGCATTCTAAACATCGGGGATCACTTTTGAATTCAGCTGCAAAATAAGATCCTAACCACAGAAGCTTCATATCTTGCATGGGAAGATGGGAAGTGGCTTCTAAGTAGAGGGAAAACAGAACCAAGCCTTCTTAAAAACAAAAAAAAGAAATCACATAAACCAAAAAAATATGTTGGTGATCCTTAAATGCGTGTTGGCATGCAAGGAACTATGGAAACCAGGAGTTTTATTAGTGAAGAAAGGCAGCACCACAGCGATGTAGTACATGAACAAATGAGAAGGAACGCACTCCTACCCTCTGTGTTACTTGGCCAAGTAGCTGTGGGATACAGCTCAGTCCGTGAGACTACAACTGATAGCCTAGTACCCGCCAGTACACCTGATAGCCTAGTACCTGCCAGGGGAGAACAATTTTGTAGCTCTATTACCTGTTGTTACAGATACCCCTGAGCATATCAGAACTCATTCCACAAGGGCAGCTGCTACCAACACACCTTTTCTTAGTGGGGTTCCCACCAAAGAAATCATGGAAGCTGCCACCTAGGCTTATGTCCACTTTTTTCCAAGCACTGCAGATTTATGTATTTTCACAAAGACTAGGGTAGGATTTTCGTCTGCTGTTTTGCATTCTGGCTGCAGCATAATCTGTTAATAGGCACACACTTCCTTGCTTTGGGATTCCTTCTGTACTGTTATTTGATTTAACAATTTGACTGATGTTCATAGTGTTTCACTGATTAAAGTAATTAGGTCTTCGGCCATTTTAAGCATCTGTTTCTTTGGCATGGATGACTGTTCTGGAAAATGCTGTACTTGTTTCCTTGTCTTTAATGGTGTTTTTGACTTTGCCATGGCTGTTGTAGTGGACTTAATTGTAAGCTGTGAAGGTCTGAAAACACCCTCAGAAGCCGATGCCTGCTCAGCGGCTCCGGACCCATCTGAGCGAATAGTTGTTCGTTAATCCAATGTTCAGCTGCAGATCCATTTTGTTATGTAAATGTGCAGCGTAATAGTTTGACTGTCCTAGTTGATGTACTGTTTTAAAGGCTTCCTGTTTTAGGACCAGTTTTCCCTCCTGTCTGGACTGTTAAGCTGGGAAAGCTACTGTCTGTTTGCAATGCTTTGTACATCATGACTGGGACACTGCATTAGTTTAGTCAATGTCTTAAATGCTGGTGCTGGCTAGGTCAGTGTGTGCCATGTTAGTCTGACAAGAGGAAAAAGGCAAGCTTTTTTTTGTTTATTTTTTTCCCTTTTCTGTGAGTTTGTGCAGCCTCAGTATTTTAGTATAGTTCAGGAGAGTGGAGGATTGCCTCATTGCAAAAGTGATTTTTTATGTGTTTTAATACTCTGCGAGTGTGTGCTTTTAACTGAGAACCCCTTAGGTTTATAATTCTTTAGTTTCTCTTAATCGGTTGATTAAATGAGACAGGATTTATATGTGGTAAGTTTGCTAAAGTTCTGTTAAACATTTGCTTGGAGTTTATTTCATTGGTATAATTTGATAGCTCACATGAATGCAAGAACAGAACAGCTATTTAAAAACTAGCAGTTGTATTATCCTAAAGGAGATCTAGTCATTAAGGCTGTTTTTGTGTCTGTATGTGTTTTCCTTTGAAACTTGTTGATATCTCAAGCCTTTTTTACATCGTTGTGCTCGGGCATTTGCTGTCATTCATCCGTCTGTATGATACCCAAGTTAGTTGACTGTTTTTTGTGGCAGAGGATTTGGAAGCAGGGCCACTAACCAATGCTGTGAACAGGTAAAATGGGCAGCAGCAGAGGTACTGTTGAAAAATGCTTTTACAGAATATTCCTTCATGATTGATGACATTCCTTTGACGCGCAGTAATTATGATCACTCAAAAAATGCGGTTCTTTTGGCAAGTTAATTTATATAGTAACTTCCATATAGCAAGCCTGCAGGACTTAATCAGCCCTCGTTAGATGGAGTCTTTAATGTTTCCAAAACCAGCATTCATCAACATTTATCTTTTTAAAGAAGAAAAAAAGAGCTGAAATTGCAATTTTGACAAGAACAGGAATATTAGCAACACTTAATATGCATTGAAGTAGGACTATATGAATCGTATACGCTTTGGATGAAAAAAGATAGGGTGTTTGTCTTTTTATCCCCTCGTAGTCCAGCTATGGAAATCGGGCAGAGGTAATGTCATGTAAAGATCAGAAAATGAAAGAGTTCAGGAGGAAAAAAAACTTTGGAAGCTATTGTGTGCTTCACTATTAGTTTTCAACACATGAAAAACAAGAAAAGTAGTAAAATCAATGATGTCCCCAGGCCCCAGCAACACCATTTAACTTCCTGGGTGCATAACTCATTCTTCTTAAAATCTCCTTACCAATTTTCTGATTTGTCACCAGTCCATTTTCTTGTTTAAAAAAGCACCTGCTTGCTTTCCCCCCAGAAGTTCTTTGTGCCAGTTTACAGGTGTTTCACCTTGTAATCCCCTAGAGAGCCAGCTTAATAAAATACCTTGTACTGTTACAGTTGTATTCAGGAAGATTAAAAACATTTTGTGAACTTGACAGCAGATCATTTCAAGAAGGTTTCAGGTTCCCTTTCTGTTTAGCCTTTGTTCATATGATAGCCCTTTTGAGTAGAGGACTTTCATGGATATTATACTGACATAGTTTTAAGTCACTGGGTCACAGTTAATAAGAAAATGAAGTAGAAAAGCAAGAGCGTAACTTTCTTAACCTATTAAATTTAGGCTTTTTTCTTCATTGTCTTCAGAGCACATGATTCTAGCTCAAGAAGAATGTGGCTAAGACTGCGTTATCGTCCTCTAACAACACACTCCATAAAGGACATTTCTAAAAAGGTGACTGGGTGTCTGCACATTTCATACACTAAAGCTGATATCGGACTTAACTTTTACTGCAGCAGCGCTGCTTTGAATAGCTGTTCCTAACTACAACACAAGTATTATATGCATAGGAAACCTGTTTAGAATTGTTGCTTTAAGACACCAGATGCCATCTCCTCTTTCCCAAGACCAGCTAGCGTGTCTGATAAGGGTGTGTGTCCCAAGGTTAACGATGTTTTCTTGCTCTGTTCTAGGATGATTTGTCTTTTATGTCTTCAATGGATTTTTGCTTTTCCTTTTGTGTAGGTTGCCAATTATGGGGTGGGAGGCCAATATGAGCCTCACTTTGATTTCGGAAGGGTAAGTACATGTGCTTTCTCTGTTTATTTTTGTTCCCACAAATATTTGTTTCTGTTTCTCTCTTCCAGGTGGCAAATTATGGAGTGGGAGGCCAGTATGAACCCCACTTTGACTTTGCTCGGGCAAGTAAAGAGTTGTTTGGAAAAGAAAAAGAAACTAATCCATATTTATAGTTCATGTGCATATTGTGTGTCTCATAGATTTTGTCCATTCACTTAATCTTCTCATCAGAGTTATAGTTGAAGCCCTGGTAAGCAGCCAGCACAAGGTCACTAAATTATTTGAAACTCTTTTTTATTACAAAACAGCTGCCAGAAAATAATCTAGGCTTTAAAACCAGTTTTCCAGTTTAGCTGTATACCTTTTTTTGCACAGAGTAGATGGGAGTGGCACAACAGGGATACAGCAGTGTGATTTTAGAAACAGTGTGTTGAGGTCATGCAAACAGAGTTTAACAGTTGCCACTTGACACTGAGCACCAGTCAGCAAGACCTTCTTTATTTTTTCTTTATTTAATTTTATTTATTATGTTAACTGGGTAAGTAAGCAAGTTTATGGTCATTTTTCAGATATGGTTAGGGACACAAGTAAAGGTAAATAACAGTATATGGTCAGTTTAGTGCAGCTAATCAACCAGCATGTTTTGGGGAAATGGGAGGAAACCAAAGTACCTGGCAGTAAGCTGTGCAGAGGGCGGAAGAACCTGAGACATGCTAGTGCTATTTTATCTGTCAAACATTCTTGCACAGTGCTTTGTTATAGTGGGGGTGCAGATTGCAGGATATATATCTTATGTCTTTCAGGATATTACTGCACATATATGTAAATGAATTTAAGAAAAATGGTGCGTACATGTGTTTGTGTGTGTATGTGCATGCATTTGTGTGTTTACATGCATGGATGTGTGTGCATATATCTAATGTCCTTCTAGTCTCATGTTGCAGTATTCCAAACCCTTGGGTTTTCCTCTGCTGCTACTCAAACATCCAGCCAGTATACAAAATCTTCTAGTCACTGCAGGGTACGTGGGACGTCTGACATTGGCTAAGGGAATGTGGGCTGTAAAAGTGATGTCTTCACGTACCAAACCTCAGAACTTCTCTGCCACCAGTCGAACGTCAGCTGTTCCTGCCATTCCAGTGTCGGATTGTTTTTTCTAAGATAAGTACCCTGTTGGGGCATTTTTGTTCTTCTGGGTCACTGCATGGCTGTGTGGGTTCATGTCATCCAGGAAGGGAAATGTAGATGTCCTTCAAGGATGCATCTGCAGTCCTTACAAATGGGTAGTCCTGTCGTCAGGCAGCCCTTCGGTCGGCCGGATTCCAAAGTCTGGGTCTGGCTTCGGCTGGTGTCGCACTTCACCCGATGTCATAGCTGCAGTTTTTCGGGTATAAAGGCATCAGCCGACACCATCTTCCTCAGTCTTTCTTGCCACGTGGCGCCCGAAGCAGAAGCTGTTCGCAAGTGCCGGTCGGTCAGAACCAGAGATTTCATACCGAATACTACTTCGAAGACTTCTAAAAAGCTAAGTACCCCATTGGGGACTCTTTCTTGCCTCAGCCGATGTCAGAAAAAGTGAATAACTGTTTAACTTGTGGGAAACAAATACCTCATGAAGATTTCCACTCTTACTGCTTACCTTGTTTAGGCCCAGACCACGACGTAGCAGCTTGTCTAGCCTGTGCTTCTTTTAACCGACGGACGCTTAGACGTCGGTCAGAATTTGCAGAACAGTTTTTTGGCTCTGAATTTGCTTATATCATGCCGTCGGACCCTCCAACTTCACAAATTACCAAAAACCGCAGGGAAAAGGACCGACACTCGCGGTCCGCGGTTTCGGCCGAAACCGTGGTTAAGCCAACCACGAGTGTCTCGGTTTCGGCTGAAACCGAGCAAGCGGTTCTTCCCCCGGCCGAAAACATGCCTTCTACCGAGGCCTCTTCTAGCCTGGTGGAATCGGCTTCTGAAATCCAACCTTCTTTTGCGGTTTCTCAGGAATTATCAGACACTATTCCCTTGGATATTTCAACCCCTGCACGTGGAGCTACTAGGCCTCCTGCAGCCATGTCTATTAAGGCCTTTGCCAGGGCTAAAGCAGCTAAAGCTTCAAAAACGGTGCCTGTTAAACCCCCCTCTCACAGGCCCAGCACCAGTTCCCATATGCTTTCTTTGGCTGAGGATCTCATTTCTTTAATTCGTGGCTCCCAGCCTCATCCAGACAGGGCCTCTCATCCACCTCCAGAGAAGAGGCCTAGAGCAGAGCCCCTGAACCAGTATCCACAGATGACTCCTCTGATGACTCAGAACATACAGACCCTCCTGAGGCTCCTTATTCCCCTTACGAAGACTCTGATGCTGAAGAGTCCATTCCTTCAGCCTCTCCACCTGAGGAATTTTCCTTTGGGGAAACCTTGCATGCTATGAGGGAACAATTTCAGTGGCAGGGCCAAGATTTCTCAGACTCCAGAAAAAGGCTTAGAACCTTTCTACATTTGCCACAGCATAGGCCTTTAGCTATACCTCCAGTTCTTTCTGTTATAGATGATGCATTTAATGATGCTTGCACTGCTCCTGATTCATTACCTCCGGCCCCTGCTAAGCCCGATAGGTTCTACAGGGTCCCGGACACTCATCACCATTTATACAAGGCTCCTTTTGCAGATCCAGAGACTATCTCCCAGGGTCCTAAAGCTGTAGCTACTACATCTGCTAAAAAAACCCTCCCCTCTGAAAGGGAATCCAGATCCTTAGAGAGATGGGGTAAAAAAGTTTACACTTCTGCTACTTTGTCAGCTAGAGCTTTGAACTGCCAATTCCATATGATTCAATATCAAGAGTTTATGCTTGACCAGTTAACTAAAAAGCTGTCCTCTGAAGAGTCTCTAGATAAAAAATATGTTCAGGAAATGGTACATAACATACAGCAGGTTAGTAACCATTCTTTAAAATGTGGCTATGATGCACTGGAGGCTTCCTTTAGATCAGCCATGACCGGCACAGTTATCCGGAGACATGCATGGTTGAAAGAGCAGGCATTACCAGACCATGTCAAATCTAAGCTTTTGGATGCACCCATGGACAAGGTCAATTTATTTGGTTCCCCTGCACAGCAGGTACTAAAGAAGATGGAAGAGAAGGCTAAATCTGTACAAACAGTGAAAGATTTCTTACAGGTTCAACCTCCAAGGTTTAGCAGGAACTGGCCCTCCAAAAATTGGTCCTTTCCAGACTCCTCTAAGACACAGAGAGGCAGGAATAGGCATTCAAGAGGCAGAAACCAATCCAGGGGTGCCTACAGGGGACGCCAGTGGCAAGGTAACAACCAGCGAGGCACGGACGCAGCCACCACCACTACAACACCACAATCACAGTGACTTGGATGTGGCACCGCCTACCAGGGAACAACTGGAAGCACCCTTAGGCGGAAAGCTAACCTTATTTTCAAAGAACTGGCATTGCATCACAAGGGAAAAATTGGTTTTGCAAACTATAGACCAAGGTTACAGGTTCCATTTCCATACTCTACCAGGAAAGAGAGGAATGCCAAACCTACCACCTACTCAAAGGGCAGAAGCTCTAAAGCAAATATCTCAATTATTAAGAATGAGAGCTGTGGAAAAGGTACCATCTATGGAGCAAGGAAAGGGATTTTACTCCAGACTCTTCCTGGTACCAAGAAAAGAGAACAAATGGAGGCCTATTCTCGACCTGTCCGCTTTAAACACATTCCTCATTGTTCCAAAATTCAAAATGCTGACCCTACAGCAGCTTCTTCTCATGCTGGGCAAGGAGTCTTGGCTGGTAACTCTAGATCTCAAGGAGGCATACCTGCACGTCCCCATATGACCAATTTGCAGAAGATACCTCAGATTTCTTGCAGGATCAGAGCATTACCAATTCTCAGCATTGCCCTTTGGCTTATCTACTGTGCCCAGAGTGTTCACGAAATGCCTGGCATCAGTAATTGCTCATTGCAGACTTCAGGGGATCCAAATTTATCCCTACCTGGACGACTGCCTGATTCAAGCGGACAACAAAAGCAAACTAACAGAAGACTTACAAAGAGTCATTTACCTACTGCAAGCCCTGGGATATACAGTCAATATAAAAAAGTCAAGGCTGATTCCATCCCAAAGAATAACTTTTCTGGGTGCAGAGCTGGACACATCAAAACAAATGGCATTCCTAACTGCAGAAAAGCAAGAGCAACTACCTCTCTACTTCTTGGCATTAACAAAGCAGAAATATCTAACTGCAAGAAAAGTACTGCAAGCCCTAGGCTTCATGGCATCCTGCATAATTCTGGTCCCTCATGCCAGACTGCATATGAGAAAGCTACAGTGGTACCTAAAGAATTTGTGGTCCCAACACAAGCACAGCCTAGAAACCAAAATTCCAATAATCCCATGCCTGAAACAAGAGTTCCTATGGTGGGCTCAGGCCTGTCAATCAAACAAAGGATTGCCCTTCTGCAACAGTCAACCAAGCCAAACCATCACGACAGATGCCTCAGACCTCGGTTGGGGCACACATGCTGGACAAGTGCATACAAGGCTTATGGACTCAAGACCAGCTGCGCCTGCACATAAATCTAAAGGAAATGCTGGCAGTAAAATTGGCAATCCAGTCATTCAGACCATTTCTCCAAGAAGGTCAGTTGATAAGGACAGACAACACCACAGTTATGTGGTACATCAACAAACAGGGAGGCACACATTCATATCCTCTATGCCGGCTGGCACTGGACCTATGGGATGTGGCTCTGAGCTACAACATTCAGTTACAAGCAATTTTTGTACCGGGAAAAGAAAACATTCTGGCAGACATTTTAAGCAGAACTACCACAGATGCCCACGAATGGATGCTGCATCCGACATCTTCAAAGCCATCACAAGAGAATGGGGATTACCACAAATAGACTTATTTGCATCCCCACTCAATCACCAGCTAAAGAAATTCTGCACAAGGACGTACCACCCACTTGCTTGGAAGGTGGACTCCCTATCTTTCAGTTGGAAAAACCTGACAGCTTATGCATTCCCACCACTTCCTTTGATGCACAAGGTGCTTTTGAAGATCAAAGAGGATCGTCCAAGGATCATTCTGATAGCTCCAGACTGGCCAAGACAACATTGGTACCCATTGCTGAGGAGCATGTCTCGGGAACAAATATGGACACTGCCCCTGACCCCATTGCTGTTAACACAGAACAACTACAACATCCTGCATCCAAACCTGAAAACTCTGCAGCTAACTGCCTGGAACATTACATAAGGTCAATTAACCCAGATTTATCCCAAAGGGTTAAAGGCATAATCCTTGAGGCTCGTAGACCTTCAACAAGAAAGAATTATGCAGCAAAATGGAAAAGATATCTCATCTGGAGTACTGCAAAAGGAGAAGATGTGGCGCTAGTAAACATAGCCAACATCCTGGAGTACTTGGCGGAGCTCTTCCATACAGGCCTGTCCTATTCCTCCATCAAGATACATGCATCAGCTATTTCAGCACAATACAGCTTGGATTCTCCTGTCTTCTCGCATCCTCTGCTCAGACAGTTTCTGAGGGGAATTAAAAATGTAAAACCTCCCAGGAAACCTCCATTGCCAGCATGGGACTTGAACTTTGTGCTAGAAAAACTGACTCTACCTCCTTTCGAGCCAGCAGCTACAGCAGACTTGCAATACTTATCCTGGAAGACTGCCTTCCTGCTGGCAATAACTTCAGCAAGAAGGGTCTCTGAACTACAGGCATTAATGGCAGTACAACCCTTCCTGATATTCCATCAAGATAGAGTGTCCATGAGAACAAATCCAACATTTATGCCTAAGGTGGTATCCAGAGTCTCTTTAAATCAGGCTATCCACCTTCCTACATTCTTCCCCAATCCACAGAACAGGGAGAACAGCTCTTACATACCTTGGATGTACACAGGCAATTACGCTACTACCTGGACAGGACAAAAACAATAGAAAACTGACCAGCTTCTGGTAGCTTATGCAACAGGAAAAGAAGGAAAACCAATTTCTAAACAGACAATCTCCAAATGGATAGGAAATTGCATTAGATTTTGTTACTCCTACCATGGAAAGAAAACTCCAGAGAACATCAGACCTCACTCCACAAGGGCCACAGCCACTACCACAGCTTTCTTACGAGGAGTGGCTACCAAGGACATTATAGAGGCTGCTACTTGGACCTCCGTGCATACATTTGCCAAGCATTATAACTTACCTCTGTACTCTAGATCCCGTGCTGGTTTTGCCACTGCTGTTTTGCAAGGGATCCTAACTACACCATAATATCTTCTCATTTCCTCCTCCCCTAGTTTAGCTATGGTATTCTACCCATTTGTAAGGACTGCAGATGCATCCTTGAAGGACATAGTACAGTTTTGTACCTACCATAAATGTAGATGTCCGAGAGGAATGCATCTGCAGTCAGGATTACCCACCCTCCTTCCCCTCTGAGGTACTCCTAGGGTATTTGCCAATCTTCAGCTAGCATGGGGGGGATCTATTATGGTGTATTTGTTTGTATATATGTACATACATGCTTATTTTGTGTGTTTGCTCTCTACTATTTGGAAACTATGACATTTATCCAAATTTAGCCATCCAAGAGGGCACCTGGCATCTGGGGCAAGAAACACTGAGGAAAATGGCGTCGGCTGATGCCTTTATACCCGAAAAACTGCCGCAGTGACGTCGGGTGAAGTGCGACACCAGCCGAAGCCAGACCCAGACTTTGGAGTCCGGCCGACCGAAGGGCTGCCAGACGACAGGACAACCCATTTGTAAGGACTGCAGATGCATTCCTCTCGGACATCTACATTTATGGTAGGTACAAAACTGTACTTTTTTGCTACACCCACCATGGAAAACCAGTTCCTGCTAGCATTAGGCCCCACTCCACCAGGGCAGCAGCTACATCTACAGCCTTCCTCAGGGGGGTGCCTACCAAGGATATTCTGGAAGCTTCAACTTGGAGTTCAGTACACCTTCACCAAACACTATCACTTACCACTTTACTCTAAGACTAGAGCTGGCTTCGCCACTGCAGTTCTGCAGGGCCTTTTAGCCTCCTCTAACCCTGTTTGACTCCACCTTCCATCCTTAGCTTTGGGATTTTACCCAAGTGTGATGACTGCAGCAGGGTAACACGATGAACATAGTACAGTTTTGTACCTACCATAAATGTAGATGTTCGAGTGTATACCCTGCTGCAGTCCAGGTTACCCTCCCTCCATCCCCTGTGACCTAACTAAAACCTTTCAATACCTTACAATCTGATACAACCTTTGTGGTGTATTTGCTTATAGCTGGAGGGATGTTTTGTTTGTGCTACACTTTTATTTTTGGTACTATCTACTGACCACCTTTTGGGGGGGGCACCTGACATCTGGGGCAAGAAAAACTGAAGAAAATGGCGTTGGATGCCTCTTATATACCCCTAGCACACTGACGTCAGGGAGGAAGCGACAGCAACTGATGCCGGACCAAGACTTTGGAATTCGGGCCGACTGCGGGACCGCCTGACGACAGGATAACCCAAGTGTGATGACTGCAGCAGGGTATACACTCAAACATCTACATTTATGGTAGGTACAAAACTGTACTTTCTCTGCCTTACCCTTTGGACTTTCTACAGCAACAAGGGTCTTCACCAAGTGCCTGGCACCAGTGATTGCCTTCTGCAGGACTTAAGGAATACAAATTTTCCCTTACCTGGACAATCTACTGATCCAGGCAGACTGTTCAAAACCCCTGCAGCACCATCTACAAACAATAATATCAGTCCTGCAAGCACTGGGTTTCAAGATAACCTACCCCAAGTCCAACCTGAGCCCATCTCAGGACCCAAATATTCCTGGGGTGCAAGATAAGGATGGATGACATGAGGGCCTTTCTGCCACCTCAAAAGGTGGAGTACTTAAGGCAGTACCCCTTCTCTGTCCTTCAAGTCACAGCCTTGACTGCCATGCAGTACCTCAGACTCCTGGGTCATATGGCATTGACTATCCCCATGCTGCCATTGGCAAGGCTCCATATGAGGAAGTTACAGTGGTACCTAAGATCTGTATGGACACAGCACTCACACCCCTTAGAGTACAAAATTCCCTTCCTTCCTTGTCTCGGGAAGGAAATTCTGTGGTGGTTGAATCAAGTGACCTTCAACGCAGGACTCGCATTACAGGCTCCCTTGCCAGTACAAGAGATATACACAGATACCTCAGATCTGGGATGTGGAGCAGCCATGGGTTCCCTAAGAGTCCAGGGCACTTGGTCAGACTTCATCAGACAGGAACATATCAGTATCAGGGAGATAAGAGCAATTCTTCTGACCCTAAAGGCCTTCCAGCATACGCTGAAGCAGGGCCCCGTAAATTTGTTCATGGACAACACTACATTTCTGTGGTATGTGAACAAGCAGGGGGATCAAAATCCTATTTGCTTTGCAGACTAGCTCTCCAAGTCTCGAGCTTGCCACACATCATGGCGTCACTCTGCAGGCAGTGTATATCTCTTCAGATCAGAACACCCAGGCAGACACTTTGAGCAGGTTCATATCACAGTTCCACAAATGGATGCTCTACACGGATATTTTCTTGGAACTAGTCCACAAATAGGGTACACCTCAGATGCATCTGTTTGCCTCCCCTCTGAACAGACAACTTCCATCCCTTTGTACTAGGCTACCCAGGCACCAGACAAGGGCAACAGACGCCTTCTCAATCTCTTGGAAGGGGATGTTTCTATATGCATTCCCCCCTTCCAGAAAGTCCTACTAAAAATCCAGCAGGACAAACCAAAAATCTTGTTGGTGACTCCTTTTTGGCCAAAACAGCACAGATTCCCCCTCCTTCTGCATTTAGCTAGGGGCAGTCACCACAAGTTACCTCAGAGTGGACCATCTCACACAAGACCAGGTATCCCTAATCCATACCACCTACAGTCTCTGAACTTTACCCTGTGGGTGATAGAATTCTGATCCCTTACAGACACCTTTGCAATGTGGATATGCTTACAGTCCTGCAGGAGGCCAGGAAACCTAACACTAGGAGATCTTACTTGTCTAAGTGGAAGATATTCTCCGTATGGTGTCTACAAAGTCTGTTGGACCCTTTTCATAGTGATGTTCCCTTGGTACTGTCATACCTGTGTGAACTCTTGCAGACCGGGTTGGCATACTTCTCTGTTAAAGCCTACCTTGCTGCTATTTCTGCTTGTCTGCCTCTGGATCCCCCTTTGGCATCTTGCCTGCCTGCAAAGTTATTCCTAAAAGGAGTGCTGCATCTCCACCCCCCCACCCCCCAGGAAACCCGTCCCACCTCCATGGGACCTGAACTATGTTTTAGAGAAGCTCCTGGTGGCTCCTTTTGAACCAACCTCTAAGGCTTCTTTGAAACACTGCACTTGGAAGACAATACTCCTGGTAGCATTGACATCAGCCAGAAGAGTGTAAGAGCTACAGGCCCTCATGGCTATTTCCCCTTTCCTCATCTTCCACAAGGACAGAACAACTCTTAGGACCAACCCTTTCCTTTATGCCCAAAGTGGTCAATGAGTTATCCTTAAACCAAACTATTCACCTCCCCACTTTCTTTCCTCATCCTCAGAATGACAGTGAAAGAGTCTTGCATTCCCTTGATGTGCACAGACAGCGTAGGTTTTTCCCTTGACAAGACTAAGTCTATCAGAAAATCAGACCAGTTGTTTGTCTCCTTTCACCCCAGGGCTCTGGGGAAAGCAGTGACTAAACAGACCTTTTCTGTCTGGATTTCCAGGACAAATTCTTTCTGCTATGCATACCATGGAAAATCCTTAGGATCTAAGGTTAAAGCCCACTCCACTAGGGCTGTGGCTTCTTCTGGGGCTTTCTTTAAAGGACTTCACACTGCCTCCATTTTGGAGGCAGCTACATGGACTTCTGTTCACACCTTTACCAAACATTATAGATTTGACCACATTTCTAAGTTCAGGGCTGGATTTGCTAGGGTAATCCTTCATGGATTCCTAGAAAATAGTTCCAAACCTCCACCCTCTTCTTCCCTTTGAGCTTTGGTACTCACCCAAGGGTTTGGAATACTGCAACACGAGAATAGAAGGCCATAGAATAGTGTAAAACCTTACTATAGCCATAGATGTCCTTCCCTTCTATGTTGCAGTATTCCTTCCTTCCCCCTTCTTCCATTAAACTGCCCCTTCTTGGATGGCACTGGACTCGTACATTATCCTGCGACTGGAGTCCGACTGGGGCGCTCAGTTCTGAGGCTTGGTACATACAAATGTCACCTTTATGGCCCATATTCCCTTATCCAATGTCAGATGTCCCACGTACCCTGCAGCGACTAGAAACTTTTGTATACTTGCCAGATGTTCTGGTAGTAAGAGAGGAAAACTCAAGGGCTTGGAATTCTGCAACATGGAAGAGAAGGACAGCTATGGTTATGGTAAGATTTTGCACAACTATTCTTTCTCGTTGTAGTGTTTTTGTTTTGGCAAGAAAAAAAAGGAAGTTATGCTCAGTAATTAAAATGAGGGGTCCGTATATGTTTTGGGTGTGGGATTAATGCAAAAGAAAAAATCCAGTCATACCTGAAAAATTATGATAACAGCAATGGCACCCAATAAAGAATAATTTGGTTTTACCCATCCTGGAAGGAGCAGTTCAGATGGTGATCCATGTAGCTATAGAAGAACCAGAGGATGCCCTTTTCTGATTACATATGCTTCAAATTTCCCAGTGTCTGGTTTTCTTAAGGGCCTAGCGCAATTACAGAAATTATAAAATCTGCCAATTTTTCATTCCAAAACCTTTTGGACCAGACTTTCCTCCTTAAGTATTTACTCAGAGATCTAGCAGTTGAAACACTTTGCGCAAAGCAAGATGATGGAACCGTCGGCTTTGGATGTCATGCTTGCACTCATAAAGAAGATTAAGAAAACAAGGCCTGAATCTTCAGCTGCCCAGTCTGTTTTGGATATTCCGTGAGATGCTGCAGGAGTCTGCAATTTGTCTGACTCTTTTCCGATGCATGGATGGTTCTCATGAGTACAATGCCAGTGGACCTCCAGAAAAGCTAAGGAAGCTCATCAGTGTGAAAGAAATAAAGGCCTGTATTCAATTCCTTCAGGTGTTCTCCCACCTCTGAAAACCATACCCCCTCACGATTTTCCCAGACAACACCATAGTCATGATACATCAAAACAGGGGAAACCAATTCCTACCAGGTGTGTGCAGCCTATCCCCGCTGGCATGGGACTATGCAGTAAAAGCAGATTTGTTTCTGAAGGTTGCTTACATTATTCCAGAAGACCATTGTCTTGCAGACTCACTAAGCAGGTCCATGAAAGAGCCTCACGAATGGATGCTGAACATGGAGGTCTTCTTGTAAATAGTCCAAAGATGAGATATTCCTCATACAGATCGGTTTGCTTTTTCCCCAAAACAGGACCCCTTGCCTCCAGTTGCAAAGAACGGATGCCATGCCATCCTCCTTAGTGGTGGGGAGCACCTCTATGCCCCCCCAAATCCTAAAGGTTCTTCTGAAGATCCAAAGGGGCAAACTCTTGTTAGTGATTCTCTTCTGGCTCAGGCAGAATTTGTTCCCCTCATCTCAACCTAGCCTGGGGCCATAACTACAAATTACCTCCCAAAGTGGACTTGCACAGAAAAAGGACTCCATGATATACTCCAACCTGCAGGCTCTCAATCTGGATTTTTGGGTGATAGAATCTTGATCCCTTTCAGATATCAGTATTTGGAGGACATGCTCCAGGAGGTTATAAAACTTAACATTAAAAAGTCTTAAATCGCTAAGTAGAAAAGATTTTCCATCTGGTGCTTCAAGAAGAGTAAGGACCCCTCCTGTTGTGTGAGTTACTAAAAAGCGGACTACCCTATTCCTTCATTAAGGCAGACTCATCTGCTATTTCTATCTGCATACCTTTAATCCCTCCTTTGCTTTCCAGATTTAAGGTCAAACAGTTTTTAAAAGGGAATTCTTCACTTGAACCCTCCTTGGAGGGCTGTTCTGCCTCCCTGGGATCTGATCTTTGTTTGGAAATACTTACACTGCCACCTTTTGAATCAGCATCCTCTACCTCATTAAAATTCTGTACCTGGAAAATGGTTTAGTTTTGCTGGTTGATCTTACCTTTGCAAGATGAGTTGCAAGCCCTAATTGTCATTCCTGCCTTTTCTCCCTTAAATGTAGGGTTTCTTTAAGGGCTGCCCCCTGTTTTATGCTGAAAATAGTAAATGAACGGTCAATCAGCTAGATCATCCATTTGCTTAACTTCTTTCCTAACCCTTAGACGAGGGGTGAAAGACTCCTCCATTCTCTGGATGTGCACAGACAGCCAAAATTCTTCTTGGACAAGACAAAAGCTTTCAGGGAAAAGTGGTCTGCTCTTTATCTCCTTCTAGGAGGGTTATTTGGATAATCCTTCCTTCAGGCAGACCATCTCCAACTGGATCTTTAAATCCATCTCCTTCTGTTACTTTTTCTGTGGCAAGTCCCTGTTTGTACCCATGAAGGCCCATTCCACCAGAACAGTCTCCTCATCTGGAGCCTTCAAGCGCTTTGACTCCAGATCTGTTTTGGAGATGACCACCTTATCATCCATTCATGGTTTTACTGGACACTTCAGAGTGGATGCATTCTCTAGATCTAATACCTCCTTTGCTATTACTGTCCTGCTAGGATTTGAAGGCTGCTTTCCTGTCTCCAACCTGTCCACCCTTAACAACCTCTAGCTTTGGGAATCACCCATCAGTATTGGATTACTGCAACAGAGGTATACGGAAGGACGTAGTACAGTTATGTAAGAACTCGCCATAGTAGTTGAAGTCCTGTTGATCACTGTTGCATTATTAGATCCATCTGACTATCCCCCTTTTCTGTCATCTGTATTATTCATATAACTTGTGGACCAAGGGGGAGGGCAGTTACTTTCCCTCTTCTTGTTTCAGTTGGTTCTTATTTGTACTTCAGCTCCTCCAGGGTCTCCTGGCTCTAGACAGTCTGAGGATCTTACGCTCTTACATCCACTTATATACCCACACCCATGAGCTGAGGTCATACACCAGACGTATGGTGTGTCGGGAAGGTTTTAGCTTTGATATGCCAGCCGGATGTCAGTTTACCTCAGGCAGGGTAACCCATCAGTATTGGAATACTGCAACAGTGACCAGTATGACATCTACTGGTATTAAGTTCTTACACAACTATGCTTTAGCCTTACATAATGTCAAAGTTTTGATGTTGCTGGTACTAGTCTTGCGTGATGTGGGTCCCCTTATGTGAATACGTTCCTTGATGTTCTTCGTGTTTCACTGTTGCAGTCATTACATTTGGGTAATTTGCTGGCAGGTTGCCCTCAGTCGGCCTGAATTCCAAAGTCTTGGGTCCTGCGTCGGTTGCTGTCTCCTCTTCCATGACGTCAGGTCGTCAGGGGTATAAAGCATGCAGCCGACGCCATTTTCTTTAGTCTTTCTTGCCGCGCGGTGCCTGAAGCAGAAACATTTCGCAAGTGCCGGTCGGCTGACTACTGAAATATTCGAGTTTGAGTTTCAGAACCGAAGTCTTCACTAAAGCTAAGTACCCAGTTGGGGAAACTTTTTTCTTGCTTTTTACCGATGTCGGAAAAAGTTAATAATTGTATTACTTGTGGGAAGCAAATAACTCATAAGGATTTCCATTTATACTGTATTCCTTGCCTAGGCCCTGATCACAATGGGCCTGGCTGTTGGTTTTGTGCTAGATTTAACCAACGCACTATTAAGCATCGGTATATTTTTGCATCAAAGTATTTAACTACCCAGAAATGTCGTCGGATAGCAATCCGACTACCGGAGTACATAAAATACGCAAAGAAAAGGACAGAGAATGCCAGTCGAGATCCAAAACCGACGACAAAGCTTCTCCAAAGCCAGTTGCCGGTTCGCCGGTACTCAGTGAGGCACTTTCACAGCCCCTAATGCCCGCTACCTTCGAGTCGCAGGCCTCTACCGACACCCATGTGGAGTCTGGCATGCCACAAGATACTCAAGGTATTGGACCGACGGATGTATCTCCCTCGGATAGGTCCGGAGCCGCTGAGCAGGCACCGGCTTCTGAGGGTGTATTCAGACCTCAACATTTGTATATCAAACCGACGACAGCTGCAAAACTGAAGACAAAAGCAACTTCTAAAACTAAAAAAACAACACATGAGCCATGTGTACAGGCCCCTATGCCTAAAAAACAGATGATCAAAATGGCTGAAGACCTTATTACCTTGATCAGGGGTACCTATCCCCCTCCAGATAAGAGGCCTAGGCAAGACACTGATTATGAATCTTCAGATCAGGTTTCTATTTCTTCTGATTCTTCTTCTGATCAGGAATTATCTATGCCTCCCTATGAGGATTCTGATGCTGAGGAGTCTATTCCATCTGCATCTCCTCCTGAGGATTATTCATTTGGAGAAACTTTGCATACTTTGAGGGAGCATTTTCACTGGGAGAGTCAAGACTTCTCAGAATCAAAAAAGAGGCTCAGGGATTTCCTTCTTCTCCCTCAGCACAAACCTTTAGCCATTCTCCCTGTTTTAGACATTGTGGATGATGTGTTTTCAGAGTCAGGCTTGACCCCTGACTCCTTACCTCCGGCTCCCAGTAAGCCTGACCGATATTACAGGGTCCCTGACTCACATACATTTTTATTTAGAAACCCTGCTGCTGATCCTGAAACTATTTCACAGGGCCAAAAGGGAGTTAAGGCCTCAACAGCAAAAAATCCTACCCCCTCTGACAGAGATTCAAGGGCACTGGACAGATGGGGAAAAAAGGTTTATACATCTGCAACCTTGGCAATCAGGGCCTTAAACTGTCAATTTCATATGCTTAAGTACCAACATGTTATGGGACTGCTGAAACAAAAAATTATGTTGATTTCAGAATGTGCAGAAAATAAAGAATTGCAGGAATTATTGCATGCAGCTGAACAAGTTGGAAAGCATAATTTGCAATGTGGTTTTGATTCTTTAGAGTCTTCCTGCAGGGCCGCAGTTACTGGATCTGTTTTTAGGAGGCATGCCTGCTAAAAGGAACAAATTTTGCCTGATCATGTTAAAGCTAAATTGTTAGATGCACCTTTACAGCATGATTCTCTGTTTGGTATTAAGGCAGAAGAGGTTTTAAAGAAAATGGAAGACAAAGCTAAGTCTATGCAAACTGTTAAAGACTTCTTACAAGTGCAGCCACCAGGATTCTGTAGACACTGGCCTACAAAAAATTGGTCCTTTCCTGTGTCAGACCGAGCTCAAAGGGGCAAATCCAGACGCCCTAAAGATTCCAGATACCAGGTGCAAGACTCATATAGGTCAAAGCAATGGGGCACATCCACCTCCAAATCTGGAGGAGATAAAGCGCAAACCTACAGAAAGCAATCCCAATGACTTCCCTCTGCCTACACCAAGTACTTATCTTTTGGCAGCACCCATAGGGGGAAAATTCGCACTTTTTGCTCAAAATTGGCAGTTAATAACTCAGGACAAGTGGGTACTAAACATCGTATCACAGGAGATACTGATTCCATTTCCACACTCTGCCAATGGCAAATGGTTGGCCAGATCTGCCAAAAAATCAATGGGCAGAGGCACAGAAACAGGTTATGTCATTCATGGATATGAGGGCCATTCAGACAGTACCAGAACAGGAAAAAGGACAAGGTTTTTACTCAAGACTGTTCTTGGTACCCAGAAAGGACAAGGCCTGGCGGCCAATGCTGGATTTATCGATTTTCAACACATACCTGGACATTCCAAAATTCAAAATGCTGACTTTGCAGCAGCTTCTGCCCATGCTGCCCAAGAATGCTTGGCTGGTGACTTTAGACCTAAAAGAGGCATACCTGTATGTACCAATAAGACAGTCATGCAGAAGATGCCTCAGATTCAAGGCTGGCTTAATACATTTCCAATTCTCTGCACTGCCATTTGGCTTATCTACTGCGCCCAGGGTCTTTACAAAGTGCCTGGCACCAGTAATTGCATTTTGCAGGCAAAGAAGTATACAAATATATCCTTACTTGGGCGACTGTCTCATTCAAGCAGAGAACAAGGACACTCTTCTTCGACACCTAGCATTTGAGAAAAGGCTTCTAACATGCCTAGGGTACACAATAAACGAAAAGAAATCACAACTGATCCCCTCTCAAAAGATAACATTCCTGGGTGCAAGCTTGAATACAACTGCCCAGATGGCTTACCTCACGCCAGACAAACAAAGGCAACTGACTACTTACTTCAAACTGATGGCAACAAAAGCCCAGTCTTCTGCAAGACAAATTCTGCAGGCTCTGGGCTTCATGGCATCCTGCATCCTACTAATTCCATATGCAAGACTGCATATGAGGAAACTTCAATGGTACCTAAAAGGTTTATGGAGTCAACATTCACACAGTCTGGAAACAATGATTCCTCTCATTCCCTGCCTGCAACAGGAGTTTCTATGGTGGGCAAAGGCCTGTAACCAAAACATGGGACGGCCCTTCACTCTACCCTCTGCCAGCCAAACCTTAACAACAGACGCATCAGATTATGCCTGGGGGGGCCCACATGGCAGGAAGATGCATTCAGGGCATATGGACACCAAAACAAATGCATCTACTTATCAACCAGAAAGAGATGCTAGCTGTTCAAAATGCCCTAACAGCCTTCAAGGACTTACTTCATCCAGGACAACTACTTATAAAGATGGACAACACCACAGTCATGTGGTATATAAACAAGCAAGGGGCACACACTCATACCCCATGTTCTTCGTTCCCCATTGCTGCAGTCCTTACTATTGGGTGTAGTCCGCTGTCCAGTCGGCCCGAATACCAGAGTATAAGGCTGACGTCGGTCAGGGCGCATTAGACTGACGTCAGTACGTCAGGGTACTAATGCGCATGACCGACGTCATATCCTCAGTCTTTTTTGCCGCGTGGTCCGATGCAGAAGCAGTTTTGCGAGTGCAGGTTGGCGTTCTGAAATATTTCCGAAACCGGAGTTTCAGACCGAAGCAGAGTTGGCTAAGTACCGCTGGGGAACATTTTGTTTTTTCTTGCCTCAGTATTTAACCGGATGTCAGAAAAAGTGAATAACTGTATTTCTTGTGGGAAACAGATACCTCATAGGGATTACCATACCTTGTGTATACCTTGTTTAGGGCCTGAGCACGACGTTGTTGGTTGCCGCTCTTGTGCTAGGTTTAACAAACGCACTATTAAGAGGAGGTTAGACTGTGCCAGGTTAGTGTTTGGGAAGCGTTGCAATTATAAAATGCCGTTGGATGCTCCGACGCCCGCTTCGTCCAAGAAGCGCAAGGACAAAACGGCGAAGCCTAGGGTTGATGAACCGGCAGTCCCGGACGTTGGTTCTTTAGAAGGCTCAGTGGAGCCAGAGGTTTTGCCAGGAGTTTCCATGGAGTCTCAGGCAGAAACTTTACGGTTACAGGATGTGCCTTCTCAGGAGGTAGGCCAGGCTGAGGGGGCTTCTCAGGTATCTGTTCTTCCCTCTCTTTCCAAGGTAGTTAGAGCCTCTCCTTCTGTTGCCAAAACTTCTTTGAGAGGTAGGCCAAGTTCAGCTTCAGTGGGGGCTTCTCCTAACATTTCGGGCTCTGTACCTAAGAAACATATGCTTAAAATGGCAGAAGATTTGATTACTATGATTAGAGGTTCTATGCCCCCTCCTGATAAGAGGCCTAGGGTGGAACCGGAGTTTGATAGTTTTGAACAGTGTTCAGAGGCTTCTGAGTCTTCATGAAGATTTGCAGGAGTTTCCTACTTATTCTGATTCTGATGTGGATGATTCCACTCCTACAGCTTCTCCTCCTGAGGATTTCTCATTTTCAGAGACTCTGCATTCCATGAGGGAGCACTTTAAATGGGAAGGCCAGGATTACTCTGATTCCAGGAAAAGGCTTAGGGAATTCTTGTTTTTACCCCAGCATAGGCCCTTAGCTATACCTCCTGTGTTGAATGTGGTGGAAGATGTTTTGCAGAGGCTTCCCTGAACCCTGACTCTTTGCCTCCTGCTCCTGTTAAACCTGATAGGTATTATAGGGTGCCAAGCTCATAAGTATTTGTTTAAGAGTCCTAGGGCGGACCCAGAAACTGTTTCTCAGGGGCCTAAAGGTGTTAAGGCCTCTGTGGTTAAAAATCCTGTTCCCACTGATAAAGAGGCAAGGGCTTTGGATAGGTGGGGAAAGAAAGTGTATACTTCTTCCACTCTAGCCATGAGAGCATTGAATTGTCAGTTTCACATGCTAAAATATCAAAATTATCTCCTTTCACAATTGAAATCTAAGGTGGATGCTTTGGCGGAAGGTATTGAGTGTAAAGAGTTGCTGGATTTGGTTCATGTGTCTGAACAAGTGGGTAAGCATTCTTTGCAATGTGGTTTTGATGCTGTACAGGCCTCCTCGAGGGTGGCTGCCACTAGTTCTGTTCTTCGCAGGCATGCCTGGTTGAGGGATCAGAATTTAGCTGAGCATGTTAAGACAAGGATTTTGGATGCTCCTTTACAGTCTGATGTGTTGTTTGGTTCGCCTGTGGAAGCAGTTTTAAAGAAAATGGAGGACAAAGCTAAGTCTATGCAAACTGTTAAAGATTTTTGCAGGTGCAGCCACCAAGTTTAGTAGAAATTGGCCTGCTAAGGTGGACATATCCTGCTTATGATTCCCAGTCTAGGGGTAGGTCTAGACGTGGTAGGGGCAGGGCTCAAGGTTCTTTAGGCCTAGAACAGGAGTTCACCTGCTCAGACTTCTGGTGAGGGCAGGGTCAGTCCTTTCAGAACAGACCCAATGACCTGCCTTTTCAGCTGCCAGTAGATTCTCGCCTGGCAGCTCCTTTGGGAGGAAGACTGTCTCTTTTCAAAGAAAATTGGGATTTAATTACTCAAGACAGATGGGTGTTGGATATCATTCACCACGGTTACAGGTTTTATTTCCATACAATGCCCCTTTCAAAGGCATGCCAGACGCTCCTCCTCCACAAAGAAAAGAGGCTCACAAACAAGTTTCTCAGTTACTCCAGATGGGGCCATTCAGCCAGTCCCTGTATCAGAAAGGGGCCTAGGATTTTATTCTCGCCTGTTCCTAGTACCAAAGAAGGGGAACACGTGGAGACCAATTTTGGATTTATCTCCTCAACACTTATCTGGACATTCCCAAGTTCAAGATGTTGACGTTACAACAGCTTTTACCTCTGCTGGGCAAAGATCACTGGATGGTAACTTTAGATCTCAAGGAAGCTTACCTTCATGTGCCTATAAGGCTAAGTTGCAGGAAGTATCTGCGGTTTCTAGCTGGAAATTCTCATTATCAGTTCTCTGCATTGCCCTTTGGCTTATCTACTCCAGAGTATTCACAAAGGTTCTGGCTCCAGTGATAGCTTACTTCAGGCTACAAGGAATTCAAATCTATCCTTACTTGGACGATTGCCTGATTCTGGCTCAAGAAAAGGAAGACCTTCTACAGCATCTGGAATATGTTATAGCAGTGCTAAGATGCCTAGGGTATTCTGTGAACGAAATAAAGTCCAGTCTAGTACCCTCTCAAGACATGTGCTTTCTGGGTGTGAGACTGAATACAGCAGCCCAGATGGCCTTTTTAACCCCGGACAAACAAAAGAGTCTATCACTTTACTTCCATCAACTATCTCATCAGTCCGTGCTGACTGCAAGGACAGTCCTTCAAGCATTAGGGTTCATGGCATCTTGTATTCTGGTGCTTCCCAATGCCAAACTGCATATGAGGAAGCTACAATGGTATCTCAAAATGTATGGACACAGCACTGCCAGGATTTGGACACTGTCATTCAAATAATACCTTGCCTTCAAAAAGAATTTTGTGGTGGGCTCAGGAATGTCACCTAAACAAGGGACTCTCTGTGACCCGCCAGAGGCGAGTCAGATTTTAACGACAGATGCCTCGGACATTGCTTGGGAGCTCATCTAAATGGAAAGTGGATACAAGACAAGTGGCCTGCCAGACTACAGCATCTACATATCAACATGAAGGAGATGTTAGCAGTCCAGTTTGCATTAATGGCTTTCAAGGAGTTACTTCTTCCAGGACAGGTGTTGATTCTAACAGACAACACAACTGTCATGTGGTACATCAACAAGCAAGGGGGAACACATTCTTATCCTCTATGCAGGCAAGCGATGATTTTATGGGAGACTGCGCTAAGCTTGCAACTAACTCTTCAGGCAAGGTTTCTGCCAGGAGCACGGAACTCCTTAGCAGATGTGTTAAGCAGACAAATCATGGATCCCCACGAGTGGAAACTGGATCTTCATGTATTTCAGAAATTGACAGTGTCATGGGGAACTCCAGACATAGATCTGTTCGCTTCTCCACTAAACCACCAGCTGCCACAGTATTGCACAAAGGGGTTTCATCACACAGCTTGGAAAGTGGATGCTCTGTCTTTCAGTTGGAAAAACCTTCATGTATATGCCTTTCCACCTCTGCCTCTTCTTCCAAAGGTACTATTAAAGGTCAGACAAGACAGGCCAAGGATGATTTTGATAGCTCCAGATTGGCCTCGGCAACACTGGTACCCACTACTACGGAGTCTGGTAAAGATGCCTCCATGGCCTTTACCTCTTGATTCCTCATCTGTTATCTCAGAAGGACGGTCATCTGCTCAATGTCAAGCTTCATTCTCTTCATCTAACAGCCTGGCATATTCTGTGTTGAAACACAGCAGGTCTCAACTTCCTCAACAAGTTTTAAATGTGATTATGGAAGCTAGAAGACCTAGTACAAGGAAAGTGTACGCAGAAAAATGGAAGAGATTTTTATTTTGGAGTACAGCAAAGAATTTGGAGATTTCTGAGCCTAATTTGAGTGTGGCTCTTCAATATCTTACTGAGTTATTGGACAAAGGTTTGTCCTTCTCTTCCATTAAGATTCATGCTGCAGCAATTTCAGCTCACTATGATTGTGACCCACCATTGTTTTCGCATCCTTTGTTCAAGCAGTTTCTTAGAGGGGCAAAGAATATAAGACCCCAAGAGCTCCTACTCCTGCTTGGGATCTCAATTTTGTGTTGGAAAACTTACTCTACAACCTTTTGAGCCTCAGGCTACTGCTGAACTGAAATACTTGTCATGGAAGACTGCTTTTCTGTTGGCTATTACTTCTGCAAGAAGGGTGTCTGAGTTGCAGGCCCTTATGGCAGTAGAGCCTTTTGATTTTCCATAAGGATAGGGTATCATTACGCACTAATCCTTCCTTTATGCCTAAGGTGGTTTCTAGTGTGGCTTTAAACCAAACTATTCATTTGCCTACTTTTTATGCAGACCCCCAAAATAAAGGGGAAAAGATTTTGCACACTTTAGATGTACACAGGCAATTGCTATTATTTAAGCAGGACTAAGAATTTTAGGCAGTCTCAGCAGTTGTTTGTTTCTTTTGCTTTGAGTTCAAGGGGCAAGCCTGTGTCAAAACAAACTATTTCTAGGTGGATTGGCTTTTACATTGCATTTTGTTATTCCCATCATGGCAAGGAGATTCCAGCTGGGATTAGGCCTCATTCCACTAGGGCTACTGCCACTTCAACAGCATTTCTAAGGGGGGTGGCAACTAAAGATATTTTGGAAGCAGCTACTTGGAGTTCAGTGCATACTTTCTCTAAGCATTATCACCTTCCTATCTACTCTAAGTCTAGGGCTGGTTTTGCCACAGCTGTTTTGCAAGGCATGTTGTCAGCTCCTGCTTCTTTATGATTTGCCAGCCTCCCTTTCCTCTGCTTTGGGATTCTACCCAATAGTAAGGACTGCAGCAATGGGGAACAAGAACATAGTACAGTTTTGTACCTACCATAAATGTAGATGTTCGAGGATCCATTGCTGCAGTCCAATTTACTCCCTCCTTCCCTCTGTGTTTAGGGGTGGTTGTGTAGCTGAGGTTACATGCTGATATTTTTGTATATATTCTTGTATATATTGTACATATTTTTGGTGCAGGTATTTTGGGCCTTGTCTTTTTAGGGTCTTCTGACATCTGGGGCAAGAAAAGACTGAGGATATGACGTCGGTCATGCGCATTAGTACCCTGACGTACTGACGTCAGTCTAATGCGCCCTGACCGACGTCAGCCTTATACTCTGGTATTCGGGCCGACTGGACAGCGGACTACACCCAATAGTAAGGACTGCAGCAATGGGGATCCTCGAACATCTACATTTATGGTAGGTACAAAACTGTACTTTTTGCAGATTGGCCATGGCACTGTGGGACACAGCTTTGACCTACCAAATACATCTTCAAGCTCAATTCCTGCCAGGAAAACAAAATACTCTGGCAGACGATTTAAGCCGAAACCTTATGGATCCTCACAAGTGGAAACTAAATCCACAAGTCTTCAGCATGATAGCAGAGAAATGGGGGAGCCCAGACATAGATTTATTTGCCTCTCCTCAAAATTATCAATTGAAAAGATTCTGCACAAGGACTTATCACAGACAACCATGGAAAGTGGAAGCCCTATCCTTCAGTTGGAAAAAACAATCTGTTTACACCTTTCCTCCTCTGCCTCTTCTACCCAAGGTCCTCCTAAAGGTCAGACAAGAGAAACCAAAGATGATATTAATTCCCCCGGACTGGCCCTGCCAATACTGGTACCCAATCCTAAGGAACTTGTCTCAATACCCAGCTTGCATCTTGCCTCAAAGATCACAACTACTGTCCCAGCAAAACAATCAACTACAGACTCTGAACCTGGCAGCATGGCTAATCATGTAATCATACAAACGACACCTCTCAGTAAAGCTGTGATGGATGTCATTTTGGAAGCCAGAAGGCCTAGTAATAGAAAGTCTTATGCTGAAAAATGGAAGAGATTCTGTGCTTGGAATCAAGCACAAGGAACTGATACAGCAGAACCACATATTCCTCAGATATTGCAGTACTTGACTGAGATGCTTGACAAAGGCCTATCTTTCTCATCAATCAAAATACATGCCTCTGCCATTTCGGCTCATTACAATACAGAGCCACCAATTTTTTTCTCATCCTTTAATAAAGCAGTATCTTAGAGGGCCCAAAAATTTAAGGCCTCCTAGAAGATCACCATTACCTGCATGGGACCTGAATTGTGTGTTGGAACAGCTGCTACCGCTGATATAAAGTTCTTATCGTGGAAGATAGCTCTGCTACTAGCAATTACTTCAGCAAGAAGAGTTTCAGAGCTTCAGGCCCTCATGGCTGTAGAGCCTTTTATCATATTTTACCCACACAGGGTGTCTCTGAGGACAAGTCCTACTTTTATGCCTAAGGTGGTTTCCAGTGTGGCTCTTAACCAAACAATTCATCTGCCAACTTTTTATCTAAATCCGCAGAACAAAGGGGAGAAAATTCTGCATTCCTTGGACGTACACAGAAGATTCTACTTGAGCAGGACTTAAGCTCTAAGAAAAACTGAGCGATTACTAGTGTCATATTCTGCAGGATCAGAAGGAAAGGCTATTTCAAAGCAGACAATTTCAAAGTGGATAAGCCACTGCATCCATTTCTGCTACTTACACCATGGTAAACCTGTGCCCAAGGGCATTAGGTCTCATTCCATCAGAGCTGCAGCTACTTCAGCAGCCTTTCTCAGAGGAGTACCAACCAAAGACATTGAAGTCCAGGGCAGGCTTCATTATAGCTGCACCTAATGCTGTTTAGCTCCAGCCTCCCAACCATAGCTTTGGGATTCTACCCAAATGTAATGACTGCAACAGTGAAACACGAAGAACATAGTACAGTTGTGTACACTTACCATAAGTGTAGATGTTAGAGTGTATTCACTGTTGCAGTCCAGGTTACCCTCCCACCATCCCCCTGTCATTCTAAAGTTTATATTGATGCATGTATATATATATATATATATATATATATATATATATATATATATATATATAATATAATATAAAATATTGCTATTTTTTGGGGGCACCTGACATCGAGGGCAAGAAAAACTAAAGAAAATGGTATCGGCTGCATGTTTTATACCCCTGACAACGTCGTGGAAGAGGAGACAGCAACTGACACAGGACCCAAGACTTTGGAATTCAGGCCGACTGAGGGCAACCTGCCAGCAGATTACCCAAATGTAATGACTACAACAGTGAATACACTTGAACATCTACATTTATGGTAAGTGTACACAACTGTACTTTCTTTATGGAGCATCAGACCACTGAGCTCTCTCTTCTTGGATTGATTGAGGTTTTTAAATTATAGTTAAATCCCTCACATCTTTGTTCTTTTCATTTAGGCACTCCACGAATACATTCTTCTGCTCCATTGGCTGTGTGAGTCTCTTGCATTGGTCAGCTTTAAATTGTCCATTATAAAATGTCTGTATAACCTTGGTTAAAACTTTTTTTTGACCTGATAATGGTGTTTCAGATTGAATTCTAGTTGCAGAGCTTTGACATGTTTTGATTACTTTTGTTTATTGTACTGCACTTGATTTGTTATGCAGATTATTAATTTGAATTTTAATGTGAAATTTCAAAAAGGCTTCGGAGTGCAATTGAAGAAACCCCTGCTGAAGAAGACAAAGTTCATATTGTCAAAACGAGGAGCAGAAGAGCATTGTGAGGAAACTTGTTTAGGCTCTTTATTGGGAGCAGTGCCAATCAAAGCTCTATACAGCCCATAGTGTTACTGTTTAGTAATGTTCTGAAAGTGCCAGGGTAGTATTGATAATCAGCGACTCTGTGCTTAAAGGACTGAAGTATATTCTCACTAGAGTTTAGAGAAACATCAGTTACCATTTCTTGTCTGAGAGGTAGCATGGTGGTTGATAACTGAGATAGTATCAAAACTTTGTGTGATAAAAATTTAAGATATAATACCATTGATGTTCTTCATCTCACATTGCTGCAGTCCTTACATATGGGTAGTCCGCTGTCCTCGGTCGGCCCGAACACCAAAGTATTAGGCTGACGTCGGTCAAGGCGCTTAAAACTGACATCAGGACGTCAGGGTACAAAAGCGCATGACCAACGTCATTTCCTCAGTCTTTTTTTGCCGCATGGTCCGATGCAGAAGCAGCGTTGCAAGTGCCGTTCGGCGTTCTGAAATTTTTCGAGTTCGGAGTTTCAGACCGAATCCAAGTTGGCTAAGTACCCGTTGGGAATATTTTGTTTTTCTTGCCTCAGTGTATTACGGATGTCAGAAAAGTGAATAATTGTATTTCTTGTGGGAAACAGATACCGCATAGGGATTATCATTCTTTGTGCATTCCTTGTTTGGGGCCTGAGCACGGCGTGGGTGTCGCTTTTGTGCTCGGTTTAATAAGCGCACTATTGCGAAGGTTAGATTGTGCTAGGCTGGTCTTCGAGCGGTGCAATTATAATATGCCGCCGGATACTCCGCCGCTTCCTAAGAAGCGCAAAGACAAAGCGGTTAAACCCAGGCAAGATGAGTCATCCGTTCCGGACGCCGGTTCTTTAGAGGCTTCAGTGGAACCGGTGGTTCCGATGGAGGCTTCTCTGGAGTCTCAGGGGGAGACTTTGATTTTGCAGGATGTGGCTTCTCAAGAGGCAGGTCAGGCTGAAGGGGCTTCTCATGTTTCTGTACTCCCTTCCCAGGGTGGTTAGACCCACTCCTACTGTTTCCAAGGCTTCTTCCAGAGGCAGGCCAGGTTTAGCTTCTGTTGGTGTCAGTCCTAGTTCTGCAGGGTCTGTGCCTAAGAAGCACATGCTTAAAATGGCAGAAGATTTGATTACTCTGAATAGAGGTTCTTTGCCCCCTCCTGATAAGAGGCCTAGGGTGGAGCCAGAGTTGGAAAGTTTTGAACAGGCTTCGGATGTTTCAGAGTCTTCGGCTGAAGACTTGCAGGAGTACACTCCTTATTCTGAATCTGATGCAGAAGATTCCACTCCTTCTGCTTCTCCTCCAGAGGATTTTTCTTTTCAGAGACACTTCATTCTATGAGGGAACATTTTAAGTGGGAAGGTCAGGACTTCTCTGATTCACGGAAAAGGCTTAGGGAATTTTTGTTTTACCTCAACATAGGCCCTTAGCTATACCCCTGTTCTGGATGTTGTGCAAGATGTATTTTTAGAGGCTTCACTTAATCCTGATTCTCTGCCTCCTGCCTGTTAAACCGGATAGGTATTACAGGGTGCCTGAGGCTCATAAATATCTCTATAAGAGTCCTAGGGTGGACCCAGAAACTATTAGTCAGGGACCTAAGGGTGTCAGGGCCTCTGTTGTAAAGAATCCGTTCCTCTAGATAAAGAGGCCAGAGCTTTGGATAGATGGGGAAAGAAGGTCTATACATCTTCTACCTTAGCAATGAGGGCTTTGAATTGCCAGTTTCATATGTTGAAATATCAAAATTTTCTTCTTTCACAATTGAAATCTAAGGTGGATGCTCTGGCAGAAGGCATTGAGTGTAAAGAATTACAAGATTTGGTGCATGTTTCTGAACAGGTGGGTAAGCATTCTTTACAGTGTGGTTTTGATGCTTTGCAGGCCTCTTCTAGGGTGGCTGCCACTGGTTCAGTTCTTCGCAGGCACGCCTGGCTTAAGGATCAGAATTTATCTGACCATGTTAAGACAAGGATTTTGGATGCTCCTTTGCAGTCTGAAGTGTTGTTTGGCCCACCTGTGGAGTCAGTCTTGAAGAAAATGGAAGACAAGGCTAAGTCTATGCAGACTGTTAAAGATTTTTTGCAAGTTCAGCCTCCGAAGTTTAGTAGAAATTGGCCTGCTAAGGGGTGGACGTATCCTTCTTCTGATTCTCAGTCTAGGGGTAGATCTAGACGTGGTAGGGGCAGAGCTCAGAGTTCCTCCAGACCTAGAACATGGAGTTCACCTGCACAATCTTCGGGTGAGGGCAGGGGCCAGTCCTTTCAAACAGGCCCAATGACCTACTTTTTCAGCTGCCAGACCCTTCTTGCCTGGCAGCACCTTTGGGAGGACGGTTGGCACTCTTCAAGGAAAATTGGATTTTTATTACCCAGGACAAATGGGTATTGGATATCATACACCAAGGTTACAAGTTTTATTTCCATACCTTGCCTCCCTTCAAAGGCATGCCAGACGTTCCTCCTCAGCAAAGACTAGAGGCTCACAAACAGATTTCTTTATTACTTCAGATAGGAGCTATACAACCGGTCCCTCTGCCAGAAGTGGGCCTAGGATTTTATTCTTGCCTGTTTCTAGTACCAAAGAAAGGGAACACGTGGAGACCAATTTTGGATTTATCTATCCTCAACACATATCTGGACATTCCCAAGTTCAAAATGTTGACGTTACAACAGCTTTTACCTCTGCTGGGCAAAAATCACTGGATGGTGACTCTGGATCTCAAGGAGGCTTACCTTCATGTTCCTATCAGGCCCAGTTGCAGGAAGTATCTGCGTTTTCGGCCTGGGACTTTTCATTATCAGTTCTCTGCATTGCCCTTTGGCTTATCTACTGCGCCCAGAGTGTTCACGAAGGTTCTGGCTCCAGTGGTAGCTTTCTTCAGGCTAAGAGGAATACAAATCTATCCTTATTTGGACGATTGCCTGATTCTGGCTCAAGGAAAGGACAAACTTCTTCATCATTTACAGTACGTGATGGCAGTGTTAAGATGCCTAGGGTATTCTGTGAACGAAATAAAGTCCAGTCTAGTACCCTCTCAGGACATGTGCTTTCTGGGTGTGAGACTGAATACGGCATCCCAGATGGCCTTTTTGACCCTGGACAAACAAAAGAATCTTTCTCTTTATTTCCATCAATTGTCTCGTCAGTCCAGGCTGACTGCAAGGACAGTCCTTCAAGCCTTGGGGTTCATGGCATCTTGTATTCTGGTACTTCCCAATGCCAAACTGCATATGAAGAAGCTACAATGGTATCTCAAAAATGTATGGACACAACACTGCCAAGATATGGACACTGTCATTCAGATAATACCTTGCATTCAAAAGGAATTTTTGTGGTGGGCTCAGGAATGTCACCTAAACATGGGACTCTCTGTGACCCGACCAGAGGCGAGTCAGATTCTAACGACAGATGCCTCAGACAAAGCTTGGGGAACTCATCTACATGGAAAATGGGTACAAGACACGTGGCCTGCCAGACTTCAACATTTACATATCAACTTGAAGGAGATGTTAGCAGTCCAATTTGCATTGATAGCTTTCAAGGATTTACTTCTTCCAGGGCAGGTGTTGATTCAAACAGACAACACAACTGTCATGTGGTACATCAACAAGCAAGGGGGGACACATTCTTACCCTCTATGCAGACAAGCAATGATTTTGTGGGAGACTGCTCTCAGTTTGCAGCTAAATCTTCAGGCAAGGTTTCTGCCAGGAGCACAGAACTCCTTAGCAGATGTGTTGAGCAGACAAATCATGGATCCCCACGAGTGGAAATTGGATCCTCATGTATTTCAGAAATTGACAGTGTTATGGGGAACTCCAGACATAGATCTGTTCGCTTCTCCACTAAATTACCAGTTGCCAAAGTTTTGCACAAAAGGTTTCATCCCACAGCTTGGAAAGTGGATGCTCTCTCATTCAATTGGAGCAATCTTCACGTGTATGCCTTTCCACCACTGCCTCTCCTCCCAAAGGTACTCCTGAAGGTCAGACAGGACAAGCCAACCATGATTTTAATAGCTCCGGATTGGCCTCGACAGCACTGGTACCCATTACTGAGAAGTCTGCAGGAGCCTCCATGGCCTTTGCCTTTGATTCCACACCTGCTGTCTCAGGAGAACAGTCATTTACTCAATGTCAAACTTCACTCTCTGCATCTGACAGCCTGGCATATTCTGTTTTAAACCCTGGAGGGTCTCAGCTTCCACAACAAGTTTTGAATGTTATTTTGGAAACCAGAAGGCCTAGTACAAGGAAAGTTTACGCAGATAAATGGAGGAGATTTTTAATTTGGAGTACAGCAAAGGACTTTGATGTTTCTAAACCTAATTTAAGTGTTGCTCTTCAATACCTTACTGAGTTATTGGACAAAGGTTTGTCCTTCTCCTCTATAAAGGTTCATGCTGCAGCAATTTCTGCTCACTATGACTGTGACCCACCATTATTTTCTCAACCTTTGTTTAAGCAATTCCTTAGAGGGGCAAGGAATATAAGACCCCCACGTAGAGCTCCTACTCCTGCTTGGGATCTCAATTTTGTGTTGGAGAAACTCACTCTACAACCTTTTGAGCCTGCAGCTACTGCCGAGTTGAAATATTTATCATGGAAGACTGCTTTTTTGTTGGCCATTACCTCTGCGAGAAGGGTTTCTGAATTACAGGCCCTTATGGCGGTTGAGCCTTTCTTAATTTTCCACAAGGATAGGGTGTCTTTATACTAACCCTTCCTTTATGCCTAAAGTGGTTTCTAGTGTGGCTTTAAACCAAACTATTCATTTGCCTACTTTTTATGCAAACCCCAAAATAAAGGGAGAAGATTTTGCACACTTTGGATATACACAGACAGTTGCGATATTATTTGAGCAGAACTAAAGGGTTCAGGCAGTCTCAGCAGTTGTTTGTTTCATTTGCTTTGGGTTCTCAGGGCAAACCTGTTTCAAAACAAACTATTTCTAAGTGGATTGGGTTTTGAATTGCTTTCTGGTATTCCCATCATGGTAAGGAGATCCCAGCAGGGATTAGGCCTCAAACCACTAGGGATACTGCCACTTCTACAGCTTTTTAAGGGGTGGCTACTAAAGATATTTTGGAGGCAGCTACTTGGAGTTCAGTGCATACTTTCACTAAGCATTACCACCTTCCACTTTACTCTAAATCTAGGGCTGGTTTTGCCACTGCAATTTTACAGGGCATTTTGGCAGCTCCTAATGCTTTATAGTTTTGCCATCCTCCCTTACCTCTGCTTTGGGATTCTACCCATATGTAAGGACTGCAGCAATGTGAGATGAAGAACATAGTACAGTTTTGTACCTACCATAAATGTAGATGTTCGAAGATCCACATTGCTGCAGTCCAATTTACTCTCCCTCCTTCCCCTCTGTAGTTAGAGGTGGTTGTGTGGTTTGGGTTGTAAATATTGTAAATATGGTTAGTGCAGGGGTGGTTGGTTGTTCTTTGCTGTTTTTTGGCTTTGGCCTTTCTTTTTAGGGCCTTCTGACATCTGGGGCAAGAAAAGACTGAGGAAATGACGTCGGTCATGCGCTTTTGTACCCTGACGTCCTGATGTCAGTTTTAAGCGCCTTGACCGACGTCAGCCTAATACTTTGGTATTCGGGCCGACCGAGGACAGCGGACTACCCATATGTAAGGACTTCAGCAATGTGGATCTTCGAACATCTACATTTATGGTAGGTACAAAACTGTACTTTGTGGTTGCAGGTGGCAACAATGTGACCAGAGTCAGTAATGCTAACTTTTTAAGGCTGTAGGGGATATTACTGATTTAAGTAAGACTACTTGTTTTCATCTGATGTTCTGTAATATTTTTCCTGCTCCCTGTTTTAAAAGTCCCTTGAAAGAACAAGCAATCTCCTTTACTAATTTTATTAGGAAGGAGTCTTTAAATATCTTTGTGAAGGTTTTATTATGGGAACAAAAAATTATTGTTTTTATAAGAACAATCTGTATCTCATCCACCAAGGAGCCAGTTGACTAAGTTAGTAAACTCTCTTTTTTAAGGGTTAATACAAAGTTAACCATGGGGCTCCTTAATTCCTGTTTGAAATGCCTGCTGGCCAGTGCCAGAATTCTAAATAATAAATTGGCTAAGTTGAAAGCTATTATTGCAGGAGACTCTTATGATGTACTGTTAATTGTAGAGATCGGATTTAGTAAAAATAAATAAATAAATCAGTATCCGGTCCAGGCTTATGGAAACATCATAGTTTTACATCAGATGGGGGAGGGGGGTCAGTTTGCTATTGCTAGGTTTATTATAATGTGCCTTCAGAATTTCTAACAGCTAAAACTATATAAGTATTTCCAGTACGGATGTAGCACTTTTTTATTCACTCCTAATATTTTCACTGAGGTAACTGTCATCTTATTAATGGCTGTTAAGTAAAGTGTGACATTACTGCGGGCAATTTAAATGCTGCCAATGCTGATTGGTCCGATGTCCTTCATGGATGCATCTGCAGTCATAACAACTGGGTTGTCCTGTCGTCAGGCAGCCCTTCAGTCGGCCGGATTCCAAAGTCCGGGTCCGGCTTCGGCCGATGTCGCACTTCACCCGACGTCATCTCTGTTGGTCTTCGGGTATAAAAGCATCAGCCGACGCCATTTTCCCCAGTCTTTCTTGCCGCGTGGCGCCCGAAGCAGAAGCTGTTCGCAAGTGCCGGTCGGTCGGATCCAGAGATTACTTCTACCGAATACTACTTCAAGACTTCTAAAGCTAAGTACCCGTTGGGGACTCTTTCTTGCCTCAGCCGATGTCAGAAAAAGTTAATAATTGTTTAACCTGTGGGAAACAAATACCTCATAAAGATTTCCACTCTTATTGTCTGCCTTGTTTAGGCCCAGCCCACGACGTAGCTGCCTGTTCGCCTGTGCTTCCTTCAACCGACGAACGCTTAGGCGCCGGTCGGAGTTTGCTGAACAGTTTTCGGTTCTGATTTTGCGTACATTATGCCGCCGGATCCTCCGACTACCCAATCTACCAAAACGCAAAGATAAAGACCGACACTCGCGGTCCGGTTTCGCCGAAACCATGGTTAAGCAAACATGAGTGTCTCGGTTTCGGCCGAAACCGAGAAAACTGATCAAAGTACAGCGGAATCTATCACTACAACTGAGGCCCCTGCTACCACACTTGAATCGGCCTCAGAAATTTTATCCACTACGGTGGTTGCCACTGACTTATCGGACACCATTCCCTTGGATGTCTCTACCCCAGCACGTGGTGCTGCTAGGCCTCCAGCAACCATGTCCATTAAGGCCTTCGCCAGGGCTAAAGCAGCCAAGACTACTAAAACAGTGCCTGTTAAACCCCCTACTACCAGGCCCTCCTCTAGTTCTCAAATGCTTACTCTGGCAGAAGATTTAATTTCATTAATTAGAGGATCTCAATCTCACCCAGACAGGGCCTCTCAGCCCCCAGAGAAGAGACCTAGGGCAGAGCCCCCTGAGCCAGTGTCCTCTGATGATTCTGCCGATGAATCAGACATAACTGACCAGCCAGAGGCTCCTTTCTCCAATTTTGAAGACTCTGATGCTGAGGAATCCATTCCAGCTGCTTCCCCCCCAGAAGAATTCTCCTTTGGGGAAACCTTACATGCCATGCGAGAGCAGTTCCAATGGCAGCAACAGGATTTTTCAGACTCCAGAAAAAGACTTAGGACCTTTCTGCACCTTCCACAGCACAGGCCCTTAGCTATACCTCCTGTTCTTTCTGTGGTGGATGATGCTTTCAATGATGTCTGCTCCGCACCAGATTCTTTACCTCCAGCCCCTGCCAAACCAGACAGATTTTACAGGGTGCCAGACACTCATCACCACCTGTACAAGGCCCCACTTGCAGACCCCAAAACTATATCCCAGGGTCCCAAGGCAGTAGCCGCGACCATAGCTAAAAACCCTATTCCTTCTGAAAGGGAAGCAAGGTCATTAGACAGATGGGGCAAAAAGGTCTACACTTCAGCTACTCTCTCAGCTAGAGCTTTAAACTGTCAGTTTCACATGATACAATACCAAGAGTTTATGCTTGATCAGTTAACTAAAAGCTAACCACTGATGAATCTCTTGATAAGAAATATGTATTAGAAATGGTAAATAACATACAACAGGTTAGTAACCATTCCTTAAAATGTGGCTATGATGCACTGGAGGCTTCATTTAGATCAGCCATGACTGGCACAGTGATAAGAAGGCATGCTTGGCTAAAGGAGCAAGCTTTACCGGATCATGTTAAAGCTAAGCTGCTAGATGCTCCTATGGATAAGACAAGTTTGTTTGGTACACCTGCCCAGCAGGTTATGAAGAAAATGGAAGAAAAGGCAAAATCTGTTCAAACGGTTAAAGATTTCTTGCAGGTTCAACCCCCCAGGTTTAGCAGGAACTGGCCTGCCAAAAATTGGTCCTTTCCTGACTCCACAAGATCTCAAAGGGGCAGGAATAGACGTTCCAGAGGCAGAAACCAATCCAGAGGAGGTGCCTACAGAGGACGACAGTGGCAAGGTAACAACAGAGGCACAGACACCACCTCTGCCACTACATCAACACAGCCACAGTGACTTCACCCTAAATCCGCCTACCAGGGAACAAATAGCAGCTCCTCTAGGCGGAAAGTTAACCTTATTTTCAAAGAACTGGCACTATATAACAAAAGACAAGTGGATTTTACAAACCATAGATCAAGGTTACCGGTTCCACTTCCACACTTTACCAGTCAAAAGAGGAATGCCAAATCTACCTCCAAATCAAAAACAGAGGCTCTACAACAGATAATGCAGTTAGCAAAAATGAGAGCTGTGGAAAGAGTGCCAACAGCAGAGCAAGGAAAGGGGTTCTACTCCAGATTATTCCTAGTTCCAAGAAAGGAAAAAAGTTGGAGACCAATTCTGGACCTGTCCACCTTAAATACTTACATCATTGTTCCAAAATTCAAAATGCTGACCCTACTGCAACTTCTTCCCATGTTGGGCAAGGAGTGCTGGCTGGTAACTCTAGATCTCAAGGAGGCATACCTGCACGTCCCCATTCGACCAATCTGCAGAAGATACCTCAGATTTCTTGCAGGATCAGAGCACTATCAATTCTCAGCATTGCCCTTTGGCTTATCTACTGCGCCCAGAGTATTCACAAAATGCCTGGCATCAGTAATCGCTCATTGCATACTACAGGGAATTCAAATTTACCCATACCTGGACGACTGCCTGCTACAAGGGGACAACAAAAGCAAGCTGACAACAGATTTACAAAGGGTCATTTACTTGCTACAAGCACTGGGATACACAGTCAATTTACAAAAGTCAAGGCTGATACCATCCCAAACAAGGACATTCTTGGTAGCTGAATTGGACACAGTAAAACAAATGGCATTCCTAACTACAGAAAAACAAAAGAACTCCCTCTTTACTTCTTGGCACTAACAAAACTGAACAAGTTAACAGCAAGAAAAGTACTGCAGGCCTTGGGCTTCATGGCATCATGCATAATCTTGGTCCCACTTGCCAGACTACATATGAGAAAACTACAGTGGTACCTAAAGAATTTATGGTCCCAACACAGACACAGCCTAGAAACAGAAATCCCACTAATTCCATGCTTAAAACAGGAGTTCCTATGGTGGGCTCAGGCATGCCAGTCAAACCCAGGGCTACCCTTTCGCAGATGTCAAGCAAGCCAGACCATCACAACAGACGCTTCAGACCTAGGATGGGGGCACACATGCTGGACAAATGCGTGCAAGGATTGTGGACACAGGATCAACTTCACCTGCACATCAACCTAAAAGAAATGCTGGCAGTAAAACTGGCAATCCAAAAGTTCAGACCATTTCTCAAAGAGGGCCAGTTGATGATAAGGACAGACAACACCACAGTCATGTGGTACATCAACAAACAGGGAGGCACTCATTCATACCCCCTATGCAGAATGACTTTGGAGCTGTGGACCCTGGCACTCAGCTACAACATCCAGTTACAGGCAATATTTGTACCAGGAAAAGAGAATACTCTAGCAGACATATTAAGCAGAACCACATCGGATGCCCACGAATGGAAGCTACACCCGGACATCTTCAAGACCATCTCAAAGAAATGGGGAATGCCTCAGATAGACCTATTCGCATCACCTCTTAATCACCAGCTCAAAAAATTCTGCACAAGGACATTCCACCCACTAGCATGGAAAGTGGATTCGCTCTCCTTCAGCTGTAAAGGCCTAACAGCATATGCATTCCCACCTCTTCCCTTGATACACAAGGTATTACTAAAAATCAAGGAAGAACGTCCAAGTATAATCCTGATAGCTCCAAACTGGCCAAGACAACACTGGTACCCACTGCTGAGGAGCATGTCTCGGAACAATATGTGGCCAATACCCCTGATGCCTTTGATGTTAACTCAGAACAACTACAACATCATGCATCCAAACCTAAAAACGTTGCAACTGACTGCATGGAACATCACATAGCAGCAGCTAATCCAGAACTTTCCCAAAGAGTTAAAGACATTATTCTTGAAGCACGCAGACCTTCAACAAGAAGAAACTATGCTGGAAAATGGAAGAGGTTTGTCAGTTGGAGTACTGAAAGAGGAAAATATGTGTCAAACGTAGATATGCCTAACATTCTGGAGTATCTGGCGAACTTCTTCATTCAGGCCTGTCCTACTCCTCCATCAAGATACATGCATCAGCTATTTCAGCAGAATACAGCTTTGATCCACCTGTTTTTTCACCCTTTGCTCAGGCAGTTCCTCAGAGGAATCAAGAATGTAAAACCTCCAAGGAAACCACCTTTACCAGCTTGGGACTTAAACTTTGTGCTAGAAAAGTTGACACTATCACCCTTTGAACCAGCAGCAACAGCAGACCTACAACACCTGTCATGGAAAACTGCTTTCCTACTGGCAATTACTTCAGCAAGGAGGGTTTCAGAACTACAGGCCTTAATGGCAGTGCAACCCTTCCTAATCTTCCACCAAGATAGAGTGTCCATGAGGACTAATCCTACATTTATGCCTAAGGTGGTATCCCGAGTGTCTTTAAACCAGGCAATCCACCTACCTACCTTCTTTCCCAACCCACAAAACACAGGGGAAAGAATACTGCATACTTTGGATGTACATAGACAGCTACGCTACTACTTGGACAGAACAAAAAGTAGCAGAAAGACTGACCAACTTTTTGTAGCCTATGCAACAGGAAGGGAAGGAAAAGCTATTTCCAAACAGACAATCTCCAAATGGATAGGAAATTGCATACGATTCTGTTACTCCTTCCATGGAAAACCAATTCCACAGAACATAAGACCTCATTCTACAAGGGCAACAGCCACTACCACAGCCTTCTTACGAGGAGTGGCAACCAAAGACATTATTGAGGCGGCTACTTGGACCTCCGTGCATACATTTGCCAAGCATTATAATTTGCCTCTATATTCCAGATCCCGAGCAGGGTTTGCCACTGCTGTACTGCAAGGGATCCTAAACACACCATAATCTAGTTTTATCCTCCTCCCTAGTTGGCTATGGTATTCTACCCAGTTGTTATGACTGCAGATGCATCCATGAAGGACATAGTACAGTTTTGTACCTACCATAAATGTAGATGTCCGAACTGGATAGCATCTGCAGTCAGGATTACCCTCCCTCCTTCCCCTCTGTGGTACTCCTAGGGTGTTTACCCTCCTAATAGCTAGCTGGTGGGGGGGAATCTTTTATGGTGTATTTGTTGGTATATATGTACATACATGCTTATTTTTGTGTTTACCTCTATCTTTTTGGAAACATTGGCATCTATCCAAATTTTAGCCTTCAAGAGGGCTACTGGCATCTGGGGCAAGAAACACTGAGGAAAATGGTGTCGGCTGATGCTTTTATACCCGAAGACCAACAGAGATGACGTCGGGTGAAGTTCAACATCGGCCGAAGCCGGACCCGGACTTTGGAATCCGGCCGACTGAAGGGCTGCCTGATGACAGGACAATCCAGTTGTTATGACTGCAGATGCTATCCAGTTCGGACATCTACATTTATGGTAGGTACAAAACTGTACTTTTCTACTTCTACCTGTAAAACTATGAATAAAATAATTGAGCACAGTTTGTAACAGCTACTCACAAATAATGATTGATAATACTTTGGACAATAACATCTTAGATGTGCAGTGCTTAAAAAATAAACTGTGATGTCCTTCGTGTTTCACTGTTGCAGTCATCACACTTGGGTTATCTGCCTGCAGGTAGCCCTCAGTCTGCCCGAATACCAGAGACTTAGTATTTCTGCGTCAGTTGCTGTTGCTCCACGACTGACGTCAGGTCGTCAGAGGTATAAAAACTGGCAGCTGATGCTATTACACCAGTCTTTCTTGCCGAGTAGCCCGAAGCAGAAGCAGTTCGCAAGTGCCGGTTGGCTGCTACCCGAGTTTTCATTTACGAATTGAATCATCTTGACGTCTTCTAAAGCTAAATACCCCATTGGGGATCTTTTTTTCTTGCCCTAACCGATGTCAGAAAAAGTTAATAATTGTCTTGCCTGTGGAAAGCAAATGCCACACCGAGATTTTCATTCTTACTGCATCACCTGTCTAGGCCCAGACCACGGCGTACTTCGCTGTTGGTTTTGTGTCTTGTTCAGCACCCAAACCATTCATCGTCGGGCCCTTATTGTCACTAAATACTTTCGTTCTCGATCTCCGTATTCCAAAATGACTTTTGTAAGCCATCTGACTACTGATTTTCCAAAAAAAGTAAGGATAAAGACAGAGACAGACTGCACAGGTTCAAAGCTGCCGACGACACTTCCGTTAAGCTAGTCGCCAGTTCGCCAGTACTCAGTGAGGCGCTTTTGCAGCTCCTGATGCCCGCTTCAGTGGCTTTGCAGGCCTGTACCGAGACCCGTTCAGAGTCTGGTGTGCTGCGAGACTCTTCTTCGACTATGGAACCGGCGGATGTCTCTACCTTAGATGGGTCCGGAGCCGCTGAGCAGGCACCAGCTTCAGAAGAAGTTCTTCTCACTACCGATGTTCGACACAAACCGACTACTTCAGTTCTGTCTAAAACTACCGAGTTTCTAAGGCCAAGAGTACGCACTGTGCCTAGAAAACCGACCAAAGCGCATGCAGTTCCCTTGTCACAAAATAAAATGCTTAAAATGGCAGAAGACGTTATTATGCTGATATGGGGAAGTCAGCCTTCCCCTGCTAAGAGAAAAAGAGACCAGTTCCCACCAGCTTCAATAGACCAAGAGTCCGACTGAGGTTTCTTATTATGAAGACATGCCATTATCTGCATGTATATATATGAGGATTCTGATGCAGAGGAATCCATTCCCTCTGCCTCCCCTCCAGAGGATTTTTCTTTTGGTGAAACCTTACATACTTTGAGAGTATTTCCACTGGGAATGCTAAGATTATCCTCAGTCCAAAAAGCTACTCAGAGAATTTTTAGACTTGCCACAACACAGGCCTTTAGCAATACCACCAGTCCTGGAAGTTGTTGATGTCTTTATGGAATCCAGTCATACTCCTGATACTTTACCCCTGCCCCTAGGAAACCAAACAGGTACTACAGAGTACCTGACTCTCACAAATTTCTTTTCAAAAATCCTACTGCTGACCCAGCGATCATTTCCCAGGGGCCTAAGGGTATCAAGGCAACTACAGCTAAGTATCCCACCCCTTTGGACAGGGATTCCAGAGCTTTGGACAGATGGGGTAAGAGAGTATATACCTCTGCAACTCTTGCCATTAAGGCTTTGAATTTTCAGTTTCACATGCTGAACATACCAACAACATATTGTGGAACTTGTTAAGCAAAAAATAGCTACCTTTACAGACTGTACAGAAAATAAAGAACTGCAAGAACTTATGCATTCTGCCAACCAAGTCAGCAAGCATACATTGCAGTGTGGCTTTGACGCCCTAAAAGCATCTTGCAGGGGAGCAGTCACTGAATCTGTACTAAGAAGGCATGGTTGGTTTAAGGAGCAGACCTTGCCAGATCATGTCAAATCCAAGTTACTAGACGCTCCTTTGAACAAGGACAATCTGTTTGGCACCAAAGCAGAAGAGGTTCTTAAAAAGATGCAAGAAAAAGCTAAATCAGTGCAGACAGTCAAAGAATTCCTGCAAGTACAGCCTCCTATTTTCAGTAGGCATTGTCTCTCGAAACATTGGTCCTTTCCCGCCCCCTCAAGGCCATCTCAAAAGAGACCCAGGGGAAACAGACAACCCAGACTACCGTCTCAGGGTATGCAGATATCTAAGCACTGGAGTGCCTCCACCTCCAAAGCAGGGAGTGCTTAACCACCCTTAACCACCCACTTTTGAAAAGAATTCCCAATGACTGCCCAACTGCTTGTGCTTCTAAGGGGAAAACTTGCCCTTCATGCAAAAAGCTGGATTCCCATCACCAAAGACCCGATGGGTCCTCAACATTGTATCCCAGGGGTATAGATTTTACTTCCACTCACTGCCAACCCCAAAAGGGTTCCCAGACCTCCCTCTAAACCAGTGGGCAGAGGCTGAAAACCAGGTTCAATCCCTGCTCTCTATAAGGGCAATTCAGCCTGTTCCTGCAGAACAGATAGGTCAAGGGTTCTATTCCAGACTTTTCCTGGTACCCAGAAAAGAGGGCACTTGGCACCCAATCCTGGATCTTTCCACTCTCAACACCTTCCTGGTGGTACCAAAATTCAAAATGCTCACCCTGCAGCAGCTTCTACCCATGCTAGCCAAGGATGCCTGGTTAGTCACCCTAGACTTAAAAGAAGCCTATCTGCACATCCCTATAAGGGAGTCATGCAGAAAATATCTAGGCTTCAGGGCAGGATATATGCATTATCAGTTCTCTGCAATTCCCTTTGGCTTATCCATGGCTCCCAGAGTATTCGCAAAATGCCTGACCCCAGCCATTTCTTACTGCAGACAGAGAAATATTCAAATTTACCCATACTTGGATGACTGCCTGATTCAGGCAGACAGTCAGGAAATGCTGTTGCAGCACGTGACATTTGTAAAAGTCTTCTAACCTCCCTGGGGTACACCATCAACGAAAAGAAATCAAAACTAGTCCCCAGTCAAAAGATTGTATTCCTGGGAGCAAGCTTGGACACAGCATCCCAGATGGCATTCCTCACTCCAGAAAAACAAGCCTACCTGACAGGCCATTTTACTCAAATGGCCACCAGAACCCAGCTATCTGCAAGGAAAATCCTGCAGGCCCTAGGGTTCATGGCCACATGCATCCTACTAATTCATATGCCAGACTGCATATGAGGAAACATTATTGGTACTTAAAAAGTCTTTGGTGCCAACATTCTCAGGACCTGGAAACTGTCATTCCCATAATACCCTGTATAAGGACAGAGATCCTTTGGTGGGCAGCAGCATACAACCTCAACAAGGGACTGCCCTTTACCCAACCCCACACCGCCCAGACCCTAACCACAGACGCATCAGATTATGCCTAGGGGGCACACATGGACGGCAAGTGCATTTAGGGCCACTGGAGCCCAAATCAAATGCATCTGCACATCAACCAGAAAGAGATGCTAGCTGTGCAGCACGCTCTGACAGCTTTCAGATCCCTTCTTTCTCCAGGACACCTGGTAATAAAAACAGACAACACCACAGTTATGTGGTACATCAACAAGCAGGGGGGAACCCACTCTTACCCACTCTGCAGGCTAGCCATGGCCCTGTGGAACACAGCCTTGGACATGCAGGTCCATCTGCAAGCTCAATTCCTGCCAGGCAGGCAAAACTCACTGGCAGACAATTTAAGCAGAAATCTCCGAGACCCACACGAGTGGCAACTAGAGTCCAGAACCTTCAACCTTCTGATTCAGAAATGGGGGACCCCAGAGATGGATCTCTTTGCCTCCCCCTACAATCACCAGCTCAGCAGATTCTGCACCAGGACACCTCACAGCAGGGCCTAGAAGGTAGATGCCTGTCCTTCTAGTGGGTAAATCTCAAAATCTATGCCTTTCCCCCTCTGCCCCTCCTCTCAAGAGTATTGCTCAAGATAAGACAGGACAGACCGTGGACAATTCTGATTGCCCCAGACTGGCCACACCAACACTGGTACCCACTCCTGCAAAGCTTTTCACCGGTGCCACTCTGGCACCTACACCAGAACCCAACCCTGCTCTCTCAGCAGAGGGGACAGATTTTGCATCTGCAACTGCAAACCCTAAATCTTGCAGCCTGGCTTATTCCTTGAATTCTCCCCCAGTAACCAGCTTATGCAAGCAGCTGCTGGACGTCATCCTTGAAGCCAGAAGACCCAGTACAAGGAAATCCTATGCTGATAAGTGGAAAAGGTACTGCACCTGGATTCAATCTAAAGGAAAGGACACAACCCTGCCCTCCCTGTCTCTAATCCTGGATTACTTAGCAGATTTATTCCACAGAGGCCTATCCTTCTCCATTAAGATCCATGCCTCTGCCATTTCGGCTCATTACAATACTGAGCCACCTCTCTTCTCTCACCCTCTTGTCAAACAGTTCCTGAGAGGGGCAAACAACTTAAGGCCACCAAGGAGAGCACCCACCCCTGCTTGGGACCTTAACTTTGTACTGGAAAAGCTCACACTACCCCCCCTTTGAGCCTGCAGCATCAGTAGACCTAAAATTCCTCTCTTGGAAAACAGCTTTGCTTCTGGCCATCACTTCAGCTAGAAGAGTGTCTGAGCTACAGGCATTTATGGCTGTGGAACCCTTCATTATTTTCCATGCTGACAGGGTTTCCCTCAGGACTAACCCTTCCTTTATGCCTAAAGTGGTGCCCAGTGTGGATCTCAATCAATCCATCTGCTTGCCTACCTTCTTCCCTAACCTCAGAATAAAGGGAAAAGGTTCCTGCACTCCTTGGACATGCACAGACAGTTCAGATTCTACCTTGTTAGGACTAAGCCCTTCAGAAAATCTGACCAGTTACTAGTCAGCTTTGCAACATGCAGAGGGCAAGCCCATTTCAAAGCAAACAGTTTCCAAATGGATAGCACATTGCATCCATTTCTGCTACAAGCACCATGGGAAACCAACCTCTCAGGGGGTCAGAACACATTCCACTAGGGCAACTTCTACTTCTACAGCATTCCTCAGGGGATTCCCTACCAGGGACATCCTGGAAGGTGCCACCTGGAGTTCTCATCACACCTTCAGCATTACCACCTGCCTATCTTTTCCAAATCCAGGGCAGGTTTTGCAACAGCAGTCCTGCAAGGCATTCTAGCCAGCCCTAACTCTTCATGACTACCTCCACCCTTCTTCAGCTTTGGGAATCTACCTAAATATGATGACTGCAACAGTGAAACACGAAAAACATAGTACAGTTGTGTACACTTACCATAAATGTAGATGTTTGAGTGTATTCACTGTTGAAGTCCTGGTTTCCCTCCCTCCAGCCCCCTAGTTTTTCTCTATCTCTCTCTCTAAACTCTCTATGCCTTTTACTACCCTCCCCCTTTTCAAGGGTATTGGTATATACTTTTTACTAGTGGTGTTTTCCCCCACCATAACTTAGCTCCCTGTTGGGGGCCTCCTGACATTTGGGGCAAGAAAAACTGATGTAATGGCATTGGCTGCCTGTTTTTATACCCCTGACGACCTGATGTCAGTCCTGGAGCGATATCAACCAACACAGAAATACTAAGTCTCTGGTATTCAGGCCGACTGAGGGCTACCTGCAGGCAGATAACTCAAGTGTGATGACTTCAACAGTGAATACACGCGAACATCTACATTTATGGTAAGTGTACACAACTGTACTTTCTCCATCTCGTTCAGTTGAGCTTCATCTGGGGAGGTCTGATATTTGAAGCTGCTTCTAGTACTTCAGCTGTTAAGGAGAAGGGGGTCATTTGTATCACTGTAACTTTGCAGCAATAAATATAGAACTACAATCCTAAAACTGGGAGTCTAGATTGAATGGTTTGTCAATACAGGAGAGATGGACTAAGTTTTATGACTGCATTAACAGCTTGATGTCTGTGTGTCCGTATTGGAAATGTTCTGTGGATGTTCATCGTGTTACACTGCTGCAGTCATTACACTTGGGTTATCCTGCTGTCAGGCGGTTCCCCAGTCGGCCTGAGTTCCAAAGTCTTGGTCCATCATCGGTTGCTGTCGCCTCCTCCCTGACGTCAGTGTGGCAGGATGCATCCAACGCTATTTTCTTCAGTCTTTCTTGCCGTGCGGTGCCCGAAGCAAAAGCAGTTCGCAAGTGCCGGTTGGCCGACTCCTGAGATTTTCATTCCAAATCCAGAACCGGAGTCTTCTACAAAGCTAAGTATCCCATTGGGGAAACTTTTTCTTGCCTCAGACCGATGTCAGTAGAAGTTAATAATTGTATTTCTTGTGGGAAGCAAATACCTCATAAGGATTTCTATTCCTATTGTATCCCATGCCTAGGCCCAGACCACAACGTCACTGGTTGTCGGTTTTGTGCTAGGTTTAACAAGCGCACTATTAAACGTCGGTTTGATTTTGCCCAACATTATTTTGGCAGAAAATTCAATTACACCATGCCGTCGGACCTTCCGACGACCGGTATACATAAAAAGCGCAAAGATAAGTATAGGCATCCAAGGCCCAAAACTGATGACGAAGCCTCTTCTAGGCCAGTCGCCGGTTCTCCGGTTTTCAGCGAGGCGCCTTCGCAGCCCCTGACGACCGCTGCTGCAGAACCACAGGCCACCTCCGACTCCCACGTGGAGATGGCTGGGCCTTCGGACGCACAGGTTTTTCAGCCTACCGAGACTAACCCTACAGAGGGATCCAGAGTAGCTGAGCAACCCGCAGTTTCAGAGGGTGTCTTCAGACCTACTCAGTTAAGCATTAAACCCCCTGCTAAGTCTAAAACTCCTTTAAAAACAAAGAAACAAATACAGCATTCTCCAGGACAGGCCTCTATGCCTAAGAAACAAATGCTCAAAATGGCCGAAGACATAATCACTCTGATCAGGGGTTTCCATCCCCCTCCTGATAAAAGGTCTAGACAGGATGCAGACTATGACTCATCTGACCAGGTGTCCATTTCTTCAGATTCATCCTCAGACCTAGGATATTCTTTACCCCCTTATGAGGATTCTGATGCTGAGGAATCAATTCCATCAGCCTCTCTGCCTGAGGATTACTCTTTTGGGGAAACCTTACATGCCATGAGGGAGCATTTCCATTGGAAAGGCCAGGATTACTCAGAATCCAAGAAAAGGCTCCGAGACTTCCTTTTATTACCTCAACACAGACCCCTAGCTATTCTGCCAGTGTTAGACATTGTGGATGATGTGTATACTGAATCCAGCTTAAATCCTGATTCCTTACCTCCAGCCCCAGTTAAACCTGACAGATATTACAGAGTCCCTGACTCACACACATTTCTGTATAAAAGCCCTGTTGCTGACCCTGAAACTATTTCTTAGGGACCCAAAGGAGTTAAGGCCTCATCAGCAAAGAATCCAGTTCCCTCGGACAGAGATGCCAGAGCATTAGGCAGATGGGGAAAGAAAGTATATATGTCTGCAACTTTAGCAATGAGAGCCTTAAATTGCCAATTTCATATGTTAAAATATCAGCAATTTCTGATGTCTCAGTTGAAACAAAAAATGCTTCCAGATTCAGATCCTCTTAATATTAAAGAAATGCAGGATTTATTGCATGCTGCTGAACAAGTGGGAACACATACTTTGCAATGTGGTTTTGATTCTTTAGAGGCCTCCTGTAGAGCAGCAGTTACAGGCTCTGTCATTAGAATGCATGCCTGGTTAAAAGAACATACGTTACCAGATCATGTTAAAGCAAAATTATTGGATGCAGCTTTGCAGCAGGATGTGTTATTTGGAGTTAAGGCAGAAGAGGTATTAAAGAAAATGGAGGATAAGGCAAAATCTATGCAAACGGTGAAGGATTTCTTACAGGTTCAGCCTCCTCGATTTAGCAGAAATTGACCAACAAAGAATTGGTCCTTTCCAGTTACAGACAGACCTCAAAGGGGCAGATACAGACGTCCAAGAGGTAGAGGTCAACCACACTGTCCTTACAGGCCTCGACAGTGGGGTGCACCAGGCCAGAAAGAAGGGGAAGACAGGCCCCAACCATATAAAAAGCAGCCCCAATGACTTCCCACTACAGCTGCCAAACAGCTCTCTATTGGCAGCTCCCTTGGGAGGAAAACTGGCACTTTTCTATCACAATTGGCAAATGATCACCAAAGATAAATGGGTTCTCAACATTGTATCTCAAGGTTACAGGTTCCACTTTCACACTCTGCCAAGGTTAAAAGGAATGCCAAGTCTGCCACAAAATCAATGGGCAGAGGCTCAAAAACAAATTACAGCACTCATAGACATGAGAGCTATTCAAAAGGTACCACCACAGGAACAAGGACAAGGATTTTACTCAAGACTCTTTCTGGTGCCCAGAAAAGACAAAGCCTGGAGGCCCATTCTGGATCTTTCTTCTCTAAACACTTACCTGGATGTTCCGAAATTCAAAATGTTGACAGTACAGCAGCTTCTTCCCATGCTGGGCAAGAAAGCTTGGCTCGTGACCTTGGACCTCAAGGAGGCATACCTGCATGTCCCTATCAGACAAAATTGTAGAAGATACCTCACATTCATAGCTGGTTCAATGCACTATCAATTCTCTGCACTGCCCTTTGGCTTATCTACTGCACCCTGGGTCTTCACAAAGTGCCTGGCACCAGTAATTGCATTTTGCAGACAAAAAGGAATTCAAATTTATCCGTACCTGGACGACTGCCTGATTCAAGCAGAGAGCAAGGACATTCTTCTAAAGCATGTGGCGTTTGTAAAAAAGTTATTAAGTTGCCTGGGGTACACAGTAAACTAAAAGAAATCAAAACTAGTGCCCTCACAAGAGATAATATTCCTGGGTGCCAGCTTGAACACAATGGCCCAGATGGCTTATCTCGCGTCAGACAAGCAAGGACAATTGACTCAATACTTTCAATTGATGGCAACAAAGACCCAACTCCCTGCAAGAAAAATTCTGCAGGCCTTGGGTTACATGGCATCTTGCATACTACTAATTCCATATGCCAGATTGCATAAGAGGAAACTACAATGGTACCTAAAGAGTGTATGGTCTCAACACTGTCAAAGTTTGGAAACAGTTATACCACTAATTCCTTGCCTTCAACAGGAGTTTCGATGGTGGGCTCAAGCTTGTCACCTCAACAAGGGACAGCCTTTTACTCAACCCACAGCCAGGCAAACACTGACAACAGATGCATCGGATTATGCCTGGGGAGCACACATGGCAGGAAAATGTATCCAGGGCGAGTGGCCCACAGAGCAAAGACATCTTCACATCAATCAAAAAGAGATGCTAGCCATACAAAATGCTATTATAGCTTTCAAGGACCTGCTGCATCCAGGACAATTACTACTAAACACAGTTATGTGGTACATAAATAAGCAAGGGGGCACACACTCCTACCCCCTCTGCAGACAAGCCATGACCTTGTGGAACACAGCTCTAAACTACCAAGTTCATCTGCAAGCACAATTCCTGCCAGTAGAGAAAAACACACTGGCAGACGACCTAAGCAGAAACATCATGGACCCTCACGAATGGCAATTGAACCCACAAATATTCAGAATGATAACACAAAAATGGTGGAGCCCGGACATAGATCTGTTTGCTTCCCCAATGAACTGCCAATTACAGAAATTCTGCACAAGGAGCTACCATCCACAAGCATAGAAAGTGCCCTCTCATTCAGCTGGAAAAAAGTACAAGTATACGCTTTCCCTCCTTTACCTCTCCTTCCAAAGGTACTCATAAAAGCCAGACAGGAAGAGCCAAAGATGATCCTGATTGCACCAGACTGGCCACGCCAGCACTGGTACCCAATCTTAAAGAACTTAGCACAAGAACCACCCTGGATTTTGCCTCAGATCCCACAGTTGCTGACACAGCACAACAATCAGATACTTCACAGCCAGCTAAAGACCTTAAATCTAGCTGCATGGAAAATTCCTTAGTCAAGCAATCAATGCCTCTCTTCAAAGCTGTAATGGATGTCATTCTGGAGGCCAGAAGGCCTAGCACCAGGAAAGCATATTCAGATAAATGGAAGAGATTCTGTGCCTGGAACCAAGCGCACAGCCTTGACCCTCTTGTCCCAAACATTCCTCAGATACTTCAATACTTAACTGAGATGCTGGACAAGGGCCTCTCCTTTTCATCCATCAAGATCCACGCCTCAGCAATTTCTGCACATTACAACACGGATCCACCATTTTTTTCTAATCCTTTGCTCAAACAGTACCTCAGAGGGGCTAAAAACATAAGACCGCCCCGTAGAGCACCTACACCAACTTGGGACCTCAACTTTGTTTTGGAAAAATTAACTTTACCTCCTTTTAAGCCAGCTAACACAGCAGAATTAAAATACATCTCTTGGAAAACTGCTCTGCTCCTGGCAATAACATCAGCACGAAGAGTTTCAGAATGACAGGCACTAATGGCAGTGGAAACTTTCCTCATTTTCCACCAGGACAGGGTGTCTTTAAGAACTAACCCTACGTTTATGCCAAAGGTGGTATCAAGTGTGGCTCTAAACCAAACTATTCACTTGCCAACTTTTTATCCAAAACCACAGAATAAAGGGGAGAGACTACTGCATTCTTTGGACATTCACAGGCAGTTACGCTTCTACTTGGACAAAACCAAAGCTTTCAGAAAATCTGAGCAATTATTGGTAGCATATGCTGCAGGAGCACAGGGAAAAGCCATTTCTAAACAGACTATTTCAAAATGGATAGGACATTGTATACGTTTTTGCTATACGCACCATGGGAAACCCAGCAGCATTAGATCTCACTCCATTAGTGCAGCAGCCACTTCAACTGCCTACCTCAGAGGAGTACCTACCAAGGATATTTTGGAAGCAGCAACATGGAGTTCACCAAGCATTACCATCTGCCTCTTTACTCTAAATCCAGAGCTGGCTTTGCCACTGCAGTGCTACAGGGCCTAATAGCCACCCCTAATGCCAGCCGCCCTACCTCAGCTTTGGGATTCTACCCAAGTGTAATGACTGCAGCAGTGTAACACGATGAACATAGTACAGTTTTGTACCTACCATAAATGTAGATGTTCGAGTGTAGACACTGCTGCAGTCCAGGTCACCCTCCCTCCTTCCCCTCTTACTTGCTGGTTCGTACCCATGTCTTTTACCCTTTACTACCTATGGGGAGTATTTGCTGGTAACTGAAAGTTGTTGTTTGCTTTTCTTATGTATTTTTTATTAGCAATACAAATTGCCTACCTATTTGGGGGCACCTGACATCTGGGGCAAGAAAAACTGAAGAAAATGGCGTTGGCTGCATCTTTTATACCCCTGCCGCACTGACGTCAGGGAGGAGGCGACAGCAACCGACACCGGACCAAGACTTTGGAACTCAGACCAACTGGGGAACCGCCTGACGGCAGGATAACCCAAGTGTGTAATGACTGCAGCAGTGTCTACACTCGAACATCTACATTTATGGTAGGTACAAAACTGTACTTTAGGACCCCCCCATTCACCCACATATGGTACAAATGTAGTCAACAGTATGTTAAATGTAGAAGGAAGTTTGCTTTTTCCAGGTTTGGCTAACAAAGTAAGCTATGATTAAAAATTTATTTTTCCAAGCTTTTAGTAACTTTTATGAGATCTGCGTTTATAGGTAAATTTTCAGGTAATTTTCCCAATAATGCAGGCTGATACTAAAAATGCACAAGTCAAATTCTGTAAGCAGGCTAGATGGTTTAAACAGATGTTTTCCGAAGGGAATTGTTGAAAGCTTGATACCATACTTTGCCGATTTCTTTCAGAAATCATTATCCTATACGGAAGGAGGCAGTGGTAATTCCCATTCAGAAATGTCATCCTAGTTATCTGTTGTTTACTATAGACCAATTAGCCTTATTAGTATTTTGGAGAAATTATTTGAGCAGGACATGACTTTTTTTCAACTCACTTTATTTTCGTTCTTATGTATATATCAGGATTTATTCTTATCAGAATATTTGTTTTTCCAACTTGATTAACTGTAGTATGGTTGTAGGTGACTTTTATTTAATTTTCATCAAAGTATATTACTCTGTCCTCCATGAGGTCTTTATTGATATTATGAAAAAGGTTAATATGAATTTATATGTGGCCAGATGAGTTGCTTTTCAGAAATGATAGGGTTAGAAATAGAAAATATTGCTCACACTATATGTTTATTGGTAAGGGTGTGCCATATGGTTCTGTATTAAGTCATCTGATTTTTTGGCCTCTTAATGTCTGCCAGTTTTAGGGATGTGTGGCTCAGTAAATTTGCTGAAGATATTAAAATCAGAAGCATAGTTACCTGCATTGAGTATCACCCTTCCCTTCAATTTTTTCTAGATAGTTTAACAAACTGGATACTATCAAAAGGTATGAGTTGTATTTATAATACCTGTATGGTTATGCACTTTGGGGCTAGTAGCTGCTCATACCCATATGCCATGGATGGTCATATTTTTCAGTTTACTAGATTCCGTAGGGACTTGAATTATTCTAGTAGATTCTTCTTTGAAGTGTGATGCACATGTCAAGCTTACCACCAAGAAATGCTATGAAGTTATTAGATACATCAAGCTTACCACCAGGAAATGCTATGAAGTTATTAGAAACATCCTGTGTTTTACTAGTATGGACAAAGTTGTCCTGATCAAGTTATATACTACTAGTATTCATCCAGTAATTAAGTACTGTGGTTTCTTTTGTGTGTTTAGAATTTCTCACTTGTAGGCACTAGAGTGTGTCCAGGAAACCTTTACCAGAAAAGTAAAAGTGCACAGTCAGATGCCATATAGCAGGAAGTCTGTTGTAACTGCCACATTAGTGAATGTCTGGTCTTGCTGTGAAATCAGGCATGTTCAAAACACAGTGTTAGAGGGGAATTCCAATTGGTTAACAGGCTGTGCAGAGGTTAGTTACCTTGTTTAGGTTTCTGAGGCATGAAAGGTTAACTTTTTCCTAATCCACCATTCACTTTTGTCCCTCATTTCTAAAGAGAGTTCAAAATATTTACATTTTTTATTTGTTTTAATCTTTTCTTATGTTTTGGAATTTACATGACAGCCTACCAGTATTGTTGCTGTTGCTTCCCCCTTGAAACCTTTATGCTGGCTGTTTGCAGGGTGTTTGCATGTGCAGTATGTTTTCTTTTTTCATAGATGTTATGTGATTATGAAGTGGACCACTAGAACACTGATGAATTTGCTCTTTCTTTCTATCCCATATTATCGTACCTGATGAAAAGTGTTCACATATGCTGTAGATTTATTTGTGTAAGAAAACTGCTTCTTGGGATGCATTGATATAGTGTTAGCCTCTGCTTCTAGCTAGGGATATAAACTTGGTGTTTTATTTATGTACCTGCTTTCATTTTACCTAGGTATGTACTGATTAGTGACATTCTGAGAATTCCAACATTTTAATGTTGGTCATATTAACTAAACTAACCGAGTTGCTGAATTCATTATTGCCTTCCTGTTTTCATAGTTAGCAGCTGTTGGCTCATCCTAGGACCAGGCTTTGATTAACGGCCCTGACACTGGAGGAGGTAGCTAGGGAGAGGGAAGACTAAACGTGTGTGGCCATCATGCCTTTCCCAGGGATATACAGGTTTTGTGTGCAGCTAGAGGGACACAGGATGGTGGTGGCTGGTGGAGATGGGAGAGACTGGTGCTTGTGCTGCAGGAGGAGCGAGAAGGCTACTTGCTGGGATCATTCCTCAATGAAATAGGGACGTCCTCTGCTGTCATTCTGTTTCCTTTCCTGTTACAACTAGTGCATGTAAGTTGGGAGTCCTAGAGAAAATTGGATAAACCTTTAACTGCCCCTGACGATTGCTTGATTGCTTGGATGATTACTCCATTCAGTCAGCTCTCACCAGAGAACAAATGGACTGGTTGACTGAGACAGTATCTGATGTGTAACAAGCAGCAAGGCAAAAAAAAAAAAAAAATCTGAAAAAGAAAAAAAAAAAGCAACTGTTGGTTAGCATCGTGTAAAACTGATGAAAACTGTTAACCACAGGAAAGTCAGTCTTTGTAGTGTTTTTATTTGTCTGTCTTGCAATTTGTCCGTCTTACAGTATAGTGTTTAGTGCTAATTCATTGTTAAATTGCCTTTACAAACAGTGTAGAGATGCATGCCAGAACATAATTGAATGAGTATGAGGGAGTTGGGAAGTGGGAATCTCATAGACTGTACAACTTCTCTTTCAGGACATGCAAGCCAAGTGTGTGTGTGTGTGTGTGTGTGTGTGTGTGTGTGTGTGTGTGTGTGTGTGTGTCTCTGTGTGTGTCTCTGTGTGTGTGTGTCTCTGTGTGTGTCTCTGTGTGTGTGTGTCTCTGTGTGTCTGTGTGTGTGTGTGTGTGTGTGTGTGTGTGTGTGTGTCTCTGTGTGTGTGTGTGTGTGTCTCTGTGTGTCTGTGTGTGTGTGTCTCTGTGTGTGGGTGTGTGTGTCTCTGTGTGTGTGTGTGTGTCTGTGTGTGTGTGTGTGTGTGTGTGTGTGTCTGTGTGTGTGTGTCTGTGTGTCTCTGTCTGTGTGTCTGTGTGTGTCTGTCTCTGTCTCTGTGTGTGTCTGTGCATCTTTGTGTGTGTCTGTGTATCTCTGTGTGTGTGTGTTTGCATCTGTGTGTTTGCATCCGTGTGTGTGTGTGTGTATCTGTGTGTGTGTGTATCTGTGTGTGTGTGTATCTGTGTGTGTGTGTCTCTGTGTGTGTCTGTCTGTGTGTGTGTCTCTGTGTGTGTCTCTGTGTGTGTGTGTGTGTGTGTGTGTGTGTGTGTGTGTGTGTGTGTGTGTGTGTGTGTGTGTGTGTGTGTGTGTGTGTGTGTGTGTGTGTGTCTGTCTGTGTGTGTGTGTGTCTGTGTGTGTGTCTGTGTATCTGTGTGTGTGTCTGTGTATCTGTGTGTGTGTGTGGGTGTGTGCATCTGTGTGTGTGTGTCTGTGTGTGAGTGTGTGTGTGTGTGTAGATCACATTAACAAATTAAAACAGCCAGTTAAGGAACACCTGTAGTAAAATATTTAGTGCAGGGAGGACGTACTGTACAAAAATCTTCGATTTTATGTTGGTACTATCCAAAACCTTAAGATACCTTGCAGACGTTACATATTACATTTTAGTATGCTGACTTTAAATTGACAAGTTGGAGGAACAGCTTCATCATTCCAACAGGAATGATCGTCATACTTTTCTTAGGACAAGAAATGTAGCAGAGCCTTAGGTGAGAAATTAAAATAACTCATCTCATGCATTATTTAGTACCAAGTCTATGCTCAGTATATGCTGTATGTCTCCTATCCCTGAAAACATTTTCAAGAAGATTGAAAAACTGACTTTGCACAACATGCACAGTCCCATCTTGAGGACACTTTCTTTGGCAGAATAGTTCATCTTGAATTTTCTTCCATTTTATGTAACTAGAAGCCTTTCAGATCATTGTTACACTTCTGTTAAATGAATGACTCTGCAGTAAGGATGTTTGCTTAAAACCATTTAAAAATTATCCGTGTGAACTTCTTTAGGCTTACATGAATGAAAGAGCATACTTGAAAGCATTATATGGGAGGAGAACTGTTCTGGTTTACTTGTGACATGCAGTGCAGAAACACACCAAGGTATTTTATTTCTGGTAGATATCTTAATTTGAGGAGCCCTCTGCAGTGGCTGAAACTTGACGTTTCCTTTGATGAGGATCCTGTCTTGGCACAGAGTTTTTGTTTTTAATTTCAGCTGATTCAGAAGAGAGACTTAAAAAAATTAACACTCATTAGTCTAGTGTTAAAGTCTATCTGGATTGGCTGTACTTTCTTGAAGTCAGACCAGACTGTTAATGGTGTTTTAGATCACATATGTTCATTCCCTAACTGCCATTTCCAAAGAGTGATGGTACAGTCAAAGATCTTTGTGTTTTACAAAGGCTGTTGCATAGGCTGGAGCACAGACGGAGAATCTCACCTGCTCAGGACGTTTGCTTTGAATGCTCACTTTCTTATTTATCATACAGAGCTGTCAATGAAGGCAAAGATTTGTTTTTGTTCTAGAAATTTCTGCTGCACTTTTTAGTGATTAAAAAGCTCTGCACTCTTGTCTGTCCACTGAAACTGTTTTTCTCAGCAGAAAGTGAAACAGCTGCATGTTTTGCTTTGCTGATGAGGTGTTTTCAGTTATGCATGATCTCCCTAGATTGATTTCACTGATCATTGCTGTGTCTTAAATGAGGGGTTGCTTGGATCTAACATCTTCTCCTTGATGGGTCTTGTGGTTGAGTTAATTTTTTCAGCATGAAGAGTTCTGTATTTATTCTTTGAATTTTCATGCTCGAGAGCCTTTGCATACCTAAGACAGCATATGATATGGTGCACTGAATACATTATGTGAGGATATCCCCCCATCCAAGCCTGTCAATTCTTTTTTATGTTAGTTGCTCCTGGTAGTCTGGAGAACTGTTATCCATCCTTGGTAAGGTTACACAGGCAGACAGACAGGCACGTACACAGGCAGGCAGACACATGGACACACAAGTACAGAGAACGCCCTCTGCTTAGGCACTGTTGAAATCATAGACTGAAAGGATAATATTTGCTTTCATTTTACACTCAAATCCAAGGCCTCCAGCACTTTGACCTTAATCACCATATTGGGTATTTTCTAATTGAAAGGATAAATCTCTTCAGGGAAAACTCAACACCTCTCTATCCAGAGGCTCCTGTTGTTCCAGCAACAGTGCTGCCAGCATGGTATCACCAAAGGGCCTGAGATGATTCTAGGGATGATGGACAGTGGATTGTTTGATGCATGGTCATGAATGAGCAGCTGTTACAGTACAGCCTTATGGAATATAGTTTTATATCAAAGCCCTGTGAAAGAAATTTATTGTCTGGTGCTTTTTCCACTGTATGCCTAGTGTCCTGACTTCATTGCAGACTGGCATTGTATTGGTAGTTCTTTGAGGTCACCTTGGTGTGAAGAATCTGGAGCAGTGGATTCCAGTCTTGGTTATCTTGGGTTCCACAGCCTTCCGCTAAAAATCCTGTACTAGGGGACCATTCTGTCTCAGAGGAGTGCTTAGAACAGGATCAGACTGTATTTTCCAAAGTCATTGTAGAGGCTGTCCTGTATCAAAATGAGTTTGAAGATTTTACTCTTGCCTCTTCCTGGAACCAAAGGGGATGGGCAAGTTCCAATGTCTTCTAGACCTCAGCAAGCATCACTTCAGTTTTGTATCATCTCTGCAGCAGATTCCATCCTTGTTCTTGCATGGCTCCTGGATAGTGTCACCGGAATACAATGACTGCCGTTTCTTGCTGGTGTCACTAGATATGATGGTCTTTTGATCTGCCAGTATTTTGAATCCACACAAGAAGATTCTTGCTTGTTTTCTTGTTTATTTATTAATATATATTATATATTAAGTTAAAAAGAACAAAGTCACCAGTACTTAAATAGCAGGTCCCAAAGAATAAATTTAGTACAAGTTAATGAACTAAGTCATTAAAATAAAGTAGTAAATGTAAAGATTGGGCTACTGGTACCCTGTGCTGGATTTGGTCTATGTGGGCATCAGTTTCAGTTTAAAGTGTTGCTGTTTGGCTCTCATCACTGCCTAGAGACTTTACCAAGGTGCTGGCTGTCATGAATGAAGCCATGCAGAAGAATCTTTGTTTACTTAAATAACTGTCTGCCGATAGCCGTGTGCAGGGGTCTCCCTGAAAACATCTACAAGTATCGGATTGCTTGTAGTCCTATGGGATACTATAAACTGGAGGAAGTTTTCTGCCATGTCTGCTTATTGGATTTTCATTGTAACCATAAAGCTGGACACTATCCATTGTCTGACACTTCTGTCGAGACTGCTTTGGAAGCATGACTTTGGTCAGCTGGATAAAAATGTGAAACGGGGCATAGTCTCAGAATCTGCTGCATCTTCTGGGCCTGATGGCAGCCACAGTATTCATAGAAACATTTTCACTCTTATGGATACAGGTGTTCACTGGAGTCTGAGATGTCAGTGGCTCCAGAAGCACCCCTGTTGACAGCCTTTGGAGTAATGGATAGTTGCTTCCAACTTTTTGTCAGACTGAGATGCAAAAAGAAAAGATCTATTCTCAGCTGTCATACGCAGAGTAGATGGGTGGACATCCCTGTAGAGGCGAATCTACATTAGTAATTTGGAGTCAAGAGCTCTTTGTGGTCTAAAGATGTTAAAGACCATGTTTCTGTATCCTCACCTCATCTGTTCTGACAGATCCCCCCATTATATGGAATCTAAATAAGCAAGGAGACAAAGTTATGCAGACTTTGCTGGGAGATGATGCTTTCCCTGCAATGGGCCATAAGAGTATTGCTGAATTAGTGGTTCGCATTCTAGGAGCTATCACTGAGCTGACAAACTCTGAATCATTCTTCCAATCCTCTCCAGGAGTTGTAGTTTTCATTGACCACTACTGGTTTAAATCTTCAGGAATTGAGGTCATCCAGAGATTGACCTTTCTGCCACTCAAGAGAATACAGTCATTGTCCTCTTCTGCTTGTTCCATCAGGTCAAGGGAGGGATTAGGGGTGGATGCACTCCTTTAACCATTACACGGGATGTTTCAGTGCACATTCTCACTGATTCTGTATGTTATCTTACATTTCATGAAAGAAAGGCCCAAACGTATTCTTAGCACTTCTTGATGGCTGAGAAGGGCATGGTTTCAGGCCTTCGTGTTGCTGTTGGTAGAACCGAACTATTCTAAGCTGAGCACAGGATTATCCCCATGGTTGGAGAAACAACCATCTCCACCTCGGGGCTGGCCTTATAAGCTAGATGCCTAATCTCGCTGGCATTATTGGCTGTGTTCTTCAGGTTATTGGGACCATTTGGAAGCCTTCCACTCGGAGGCCCATTACCTTCATTTGGCAATATGTATCCGTTTGGGTAGAGCTATAGCCCGTCCCTTCATGGTAGGTCTGCTTAAAGGTGCTCTTGACTAATCACATTTACCTGTGTGAAAGTAAGTGAATGTTTTTGGCACATGGAAGAATTCCTGTTCTGATTCCAGGAAGTGCTGTGGCATCCTGCATTGCTGGTATTGTTCTACTACCTAGTATTCTGTCACTGTATAGTTGACACAAACAGTCTGACATGTTGATATAAGCTGCCCTCTGCTCTCTGTCACTGCCCTTTGGCTGTTTGGAACTTGTGGACCTTGTAGAGCTTCTTCCAGATTCTTGATGACCACTGATTTGGATCTTCTATAGGGTATTGGAAGGGGTACTTAAACATATTTCATCCTGCTGTTCCTCTGGATTGACTGAAGTACTGTGGACTGCTGACTCTGACTGATTGTAAATGACTAATGTTGATTTCAAGAACTTATTTATAAGCTAAACCCAAACTGTGTTCCTGTTCATGTCAGGTTAGTTTTTTTTAATCTTCCACTTTTATTTTAACTTCACATGCATTTGTCTTAGTAACAATTTAATTAAATTTACCAGTAACATGGGTAAAATTGGACAAACTCCTCAATTTTGTGTTAATGTCTCAAGCTCAGATTTAAGGTAATCAGTTAGTTTGTCATGGAAATGTACTTAATGTACATGTAGCTTAATGCTTCATTATCTATAAACCTGCATTATTAAACACTTCACATAACTAAATACAATGAAAAAGTTGGGTCTTCAGATAATCCCATAGGGATTTTAAAAATGGTCAGTCCTTTCAGAACTCTAAAGATACAAATTATCCCAAATGAAGCTTATAACTTTTAAATCCTTTTATTCAAGTTGTTTGAGTTTGTTGATCTTAACTGATTCAACATAGTACTGAGATAATCCATCATTTGTGTATGTCACCTACATTCACTACAGCTGCTCACATTTATTATTCTGTAAGACAGTGGCGTCCTCATGAGAGGTGTAGCCAGTGCACACACATGCACATACAGACACGCACACACACAGACACACACACACACAGACACGCACACACACAGACACACACACACACACACACACACACACACACACACACACACACACACACACAAAACAGGGTTGTGTTGGCAATTTTGTGTGAGAGTGTGTGTGTGTGTGTGTGTGTGTGTGTGTGTGTGTGTGTGAGAGACTGTGTGTGTGAGAGACTGTGTGTGTGAGAGACTGTGTGTGAGACTGTGTGTGTGTGTGTGCGACTGTGAGCGTGTGCGTGTGAGCGTGTGTGTGTGTGAGCATGTGCGTGTGTGCATTGAAGAGAGTAGCATTGAAAGGTAAGGTATATGGAGTGTTTCTCCCTGGGTCTCTGCTGAAAATTGGCTTCTTTCCAAGTCGGACTTTCCCGGTTAACAAATGTTAAATAAATTAAATATATATATATATATATATATATATATATATATATATATTATATATATATATATATATATATATATATATATATATATACATATGGATTCCATACATTTGGTCGAATTACACTTAGTCGAAAATGATTCCAGGCATTTCACTTCACTGAAAGCTCACTTGACTGAAAGTTCACTTGACTGAAAGTTCACTTGGTCGAAGTTCATTTGGTTGAAAATGGAATATAGCCCCTGCCCCACTGCAGTGCAACCCTGGAGTGATAATATTAAATAAGTGGGGGTGTGGGGGGCATAGGCCCCCACATTATGCCAATAGATTTTACTAAAGATATATATATATATCAATGCATTTCTATTGGATATACCTTCTTATAATAGTGAATACATTAAAATTGTGTAGGGGGCTATGCCCCCCACCCCCCACCCCTTATTTAATATTCTCACTCCAGGGTTGCACTGCAGTGGGGCAGGGGCTATATTCTATTTTTGACCAAATGAACTTCGACCAAGTGAGCTTTCAGTCAAGTGAGCTTTCAGTGAAGTGCAATGCCTGGTATCATTTTCGGCTAAGTGTAATTAGACCAAATGTATGGAATCCATGCATATATCTATATATATATATATATATATATAAAACATGTATATATACATATATATATATACATGTAAATGTATAGAAAGTTAGAAATATGTAAATATAAATGTATTTACGAATATGTGCATAATATAGACATATTTGGAGAAGTAGTGGTAAGCTATTTGTGCATGCCTGTGGTTTGTACAGTTCTTGGGAACATGAAATAGTGTCTGTTTCACTAACAGGTTATTTTTGTTGTGTGGATGGTCAACAAGTAGGATTTCGTATTAAAGAGCAACACTGCTCAAGTTACAGTTAACCAGTAGTCAGAGATGGGGCACAGCTATTATAGATTAAAATAGGGTGACAAATTATTTCACTTGTTGCACATTGTTGACCCAGTGTAAGAGGTACGATGCAGAATGGAGGGCAAAGGTTCTGTGGAGCATTGGACACTTTTCACCTCATCTCCAAATCCTCTTTTGCATGAGTTTTGAAAAGGGGAGGAGGGGTATTCAAATGGAATTGACCTGCACAATAACATCAAAAGCCTGCAAGTTTGCTGTAGTACCAAGACATTGTACATAGTCTTGTTGAGTATTTGAGTTATAATTTCTGTTGAGATTGCTAAATTACATTAACTGCAGTAGGGATTCACATGTTCCAGTTATTACTTTACTAAAGGTTTATGTGAATGGTGCATATACGGTGGATCATCTTATAAAAAGCTTAAGAAGTTTTGTTACATGACAGCAGCTTAGCAGGACATCCAGCTTAAGTCTTAAACTGTCTGTAAGTCATTTGTGTATTGTATTTATTCTTATTTGATTGTCTTTACTAAAGTAGCAGAAATAAAGGAAATTTAGTGTAACACTTTTTTTATGAAGACTATACTAAAACACCCACATTTGATGAAACTTTAGTAAGCATTTTGTCGAACACATTTTAGTTTAACATTTAATTAAAAGCAAACTTGCTTGTAGATTGAAGTTATTTGTGTACGTAAACTGTTTCATGATTTTAATGCAGAAAAAGCAGGAAGAGTGGCATCATGTTTACAGTGTACTCAAATGGATTCTATTTTTCTTTGCAGAAAGACGAACCAGATGCATTTAAAGAGTTAGGAACAGGAAACCGAATTGCTACATGGCTGAATTATGTGAGTTATTAAAATGTGCAACATAACCACGTTTCAGCTATGGGTGCTGATGTTTTGAAACAGGAATTTATCAGTAGCTGTAACTTGTAGTATCTTACCTTATTTAAATCATTGTATTAAATACAGTTAGTAAATTTGTCTGAAGGAATTTTTCGGTAGTTACAAAGCTAACATACACTGATCGGAAATAACTTTATGCATGTCAGAAAACAAGCCAGTTTATATGGCATTTTACAAATCTCTTTAAATCCTACCATGTTATGTGATGGTGGCCATGTGTGCTTGAGTAAAAAAGAGTTCTGTCTGTTTAGAAGTTTGGTAATTCTTGGTTACACTTGTGGCCTTCAAGGGTTCCATAGTAGTAGCCTCACTGTGCCCCTTGCTGCTGAGGATAATGTTTGCATCCTGTTTTCCATTACCATGCCATTGAATATTTATGCATTTCTTTACTTTTCTGGCATCCTGTGTACCTGACAGAGAATTTCACCCAGTAGCAAATTATTGGCGTGTTTGGTACAAAGTCCTTTTCTGACTTGAATCTGCTGTAAATAAATACTGGCTTTGAGAGAATGGTTGAAGTAAGTACAGATTATTAAGGCAGCAAAACATTAAGTTGTGAAAACGGCGATTGTCTGTGATGTCTTTTACTACCATGTTATCAGTGTAGAACATTTTTGATCTGGTTGGCCTTAAGATTTCCAGAGTATTTGTGGAGTTATAAGACACTGCACACTGCTTCCATTGACTAAGTAGTTAAACACTCTGCAGTCTTGACTTCTGAAAAAGATTTTAGGCTTGGTTTTGCTTTTCCAGAACTGTCTGTACAGATTGATGCTTGCTAGCATTACTGCCCGCACTCTCAGTACAAGTAAGTGATGAAACTGCTGATTAAGAAGGGAAATAATTAAATGTAAATGTCCCACAAGATCACTCTTCCTTACAATATAGATATCCTGCCAAGGGGAGCTGTACATCTGACCAACGTACCATAGCTTGTGCCCTTCCATGTGGTGTACGTCCAGTGTATGACCTAAGCCTTAAGGCGGGGGGAGGAACATAAGGGGGTGTACACTAAAGCCTCACACCTTCTTTGCTGCAAGTCAGAATACAACACCCAGTCTTTGGTCTGTTGGCTGTATGTCTCCTAGCCAATTACCTAGCTGTTTGGGCAGAAAAGTACCCCTTTGGGAACCCTTGCTTTTTCTCTAGCCCCCCCCCCCCCCAAACACCTTTATTGAATTATCACTTGTGACATAGGCAAATTTACATTCATATGAAAGTAATCAAAGTATATTAACACAACAAACATTATACTTCACATATATTGCTATCATATAACCTAAGCAGTGTTACATAAATTATTCATGTTTTTTTTTTTTTTTTTTTACAAGATACGTCTTCATTAAAGTATCACTTACTACATAGACCGTCATACATTTATTTAAATGAAAACATACCACAATGACATAATCTTAGTCCCAAACATTTTACATCACAAACCCTACTAACACACTCCAGTTGCCACTTTTTCTTAGTTTAATATATATTTTTTTAAGTTCATGTCATGCAGAAAAGGAAAATGTGATTGTGGGAGACAGATTCCCCATAAGGACTATCATGATAAGCATTTTGCTTGGGAGTAAAGCATAACAACAGGGGGTGTTCCATTTGCCAGTTTTTCATTCCTAACACCCTGCATAGCCACTTGTCATCTTTATCTATTTACATGGAAAATTAGCATTTTACTGTTCTCGCTCAAGGCACAATATCACCCGATTCTTATGTACAGCCTCTTCAAAAGAAGTCTAGGAAATTTAAATCTGAGACATCAGCCATCCATCCACACCCATCATGTGTCTGAGACCTTGGACCATCTGGTTCTTAAGTCAGTTCCTGTTATTGTAACCCAGTTGGAGGCTGATATGGGGCATGTCATCCCCATGTCCATCAGGGCTGATTGCTGACAAGAAGGGTGAACTGAGGCTAGCTCTTTCAGAAGTACTGGGGGCATGTATTCCTCATGTCCTTGTTTGAGAGGAAGTACCCAGTTCCCTAACTGAGGTGCGACAGGGCTGTAACCCTATGAGACTTGTGGGGGCCGAAATCCTCACTACAAATACGCAGAAGACTAAGAATGTCTCTCCTGAGGTAAGACCCTCAAAAGGAATGACTGGACTTTACACAGGGTCTTTTTAAAGCTCATATGTCACTGAAACCCTCTCAGGGTTTTCAGGTTCCCTCTGCTGTAGGGACCTCGTTTTTTTTTTCTCTACTCCTTTTAAAGAGGCATTGTGATTCCTCTTCAGAGGATGAGGACCTGAGTTATGGTGAAAACTCTCTTCTCTGTTCCTCTCAGATTCATTCTCCCTTAGCTGCGACTCCTGATGAGTGAGATTCTCTTGATTCCCTCATAGAATAACTTTCCTTTGGGAAAACTGCAGTCAGAATGATGCATCATTTCCAGTGAGAGAGTTCTAAAATGTCTGTTTTGCAAATGTATTACAATTTACTCCAGACAGAGACTCCCAAACCTTCTGCTATTCCACTACTGTTGGAAACGCTGTTCGATAAGTTTGTGTAAGCCTGTCAGAGTCTAGACTGTCATCCTCCTGCCCCTAAAAAAAACCTGATAGGTTTTATAAGATTCAAACCCATCAGAAATTCCTTTTCAGAAGACTTTCTGATCCTTCTGTTAATTTTCTGCAGACAAACCTGCTAAATTGTTCACCTCCCCAAAAGTCTTACCTGATGATAAAGATAGAGCTGCATATTTGGCAAAAAAGTATAAACTTGTACTATTTTGGCATTTAGAGCCATCAACTGTCAGACCCACATGATGAGGTATTTATCTTTTCTTTCTGAGCTTTTGAATATCTTGGGTGATTTGCCTGATTCTGACAATAAATGGTCAGCCTTTTTCTTCCTTAGTTCTGCTTCCCAGGTAGACTGACTGTCTTATCAAGTTCAGCTGTGATGCCGCTGATGCTTCTTCCAGGGTGGCTGTGTCTGGGTCAGTCATTCAAGGATATGCTTGGCTTAGACTCTCCTCTCTTCCTGAGCATACTAAATCCCTTTTGGATACTCTAAATGTGTTTGGGTTTGAAGCTGCAGGCCTTTTTAAAGTTCTACATAAAGTGGTACAAGACCTGAAACAAACTTTCTTTTCCCCTCTCCTAGAGTATGACAGGAATTCTTCTAAAGCAGGTCTGTTTGTTTGGAGGCAACAAAAATGGCCTCAAAAGGGTAAGTGGCCCACAAAGGTTAGATTTCCTGAGAAAACAGGGCAAGATTCAAAATCCTTCCTTTCCTGACACTGTTTCCCTGTGTGTGTCCTCCTTTCCTTCTGCTCAGCCAGGTTATTTTTCACAAAGGCTGTTCTTATCCCTTCCATTTTGGCAACAGATCACCACAGACCAGAGGATGTTCTTCGTGTTTCACTGTTGCAGTCATCACACTTGGATTATCCTGCCAGGGGTAGCCCTCAGATGGCCCGAATACCAGAGGCTTAGTATTTCTGCGTCAGTTGCTGTCGCTCCACGACTGATGTCAGGTCGCCAGTGGTATAAAAACAGGCAGCCAATGCCATTACATCAATCTTTCTTGTTGAGGAGCCCGAAGCAGAAGCAGTTCGCATGAGTGTCGGTCGGCCGCTACCTGAGTTTTCGTTTCCGAATTGAAGTTGAAGTCTTCTAAAGATAAGTACCCCGTTGTGGATTCTTTTTTCTTGCTCTAACCGATGTCAGAAAAAGTTAACAATTATCTCGCCTGTGGCAAGCAAATACCACACCAAGACTTCCATTCTTACTGCGTCACCTGTTTAGGCCCAGAACATGATGTCCCTCGCTGTCACTTTTCTGCTTTCTTCAATGCCAGAACTGTACGTCGTCAGGCCCTTATTCTAGCTAAATATTTTCGCGATCAGTCCTCGTATTCCGATATTGCTTCGGTAAGCCATCCGACTACGAATCTTCCAAAAAAAGTAAGGATAAAGACAGAGACAAACCGCACAGGTCCAAAACTGCCGACGACCCTTCCGTTAAGCAAGTCATCAGTTCTTCTGTCCACAGTGAGGCACTTTCGCAGCCCCTGATGCCCGCTTCTGTGGATTCGCAGGCCTTTACTGAGACCCGTTCAGAGTCTGGTATGCAGCAAGACTCTTCTTCGACTAAGGATCCTGCGGATGTCTCTACCTTGGATGGGTCCGGAGCCGCTGAGCAGGCACCGGCTTCCGAGGAAGTTCTTTGCACTACTGATACTCGAGACAAACCAACAACTTCTTTCACATCTTCAGTTCTTTCTAAAACTACTGACTTTCTAAGGCCCAGGGTACGAACTACACCTAAAAAACCAACGACGCAAGGTCGGGCACCTGCTTCCATGCCTCAGTCTCAAATGCTTAAAATGGCAGAAGATCTTATTATGCTTATAAGGGCAAGCCAAGATACCCCTTCCAAAAGAAAGAGATTTGTCCTCAGTAGCTTTATCTGAACAGGAGTCCAATGACGCTGAGGTTTCTGAATATAAAGGCATGCAACCCCTCTCTGCTTATGAGGATTCTGATGCAGAGGAATCCATTCCTTCTGCCTCTCCTCCCAGGGATTTTTCATTTGGTGAAACCCTACATACTTTAAGGGAACATTTTCAGTGGTAATGTCAGAACTTTCCTCAGTCAAAAAAAGAGACTCTGAATTCTTAGATTTACCACATCACAGATCTTTAGCCATTCCTCCTGTCCTGGATGTTGTTAATGATGTTTTTATGGAATCCAGTTTGACTCCTGACACCCTTCTTCCTGCTCCCAGGAAACCTGATGGGTACTACAGAGTCCCTGACTCTCACAAATTTCTTTTCAAGAATCCTACTGCTGACCCAGAGGTCATCTCTCAAGGACCTAAAGGAATTAAAGCAACCTCAGCTAAGAATCCCACCTCGTCAGACAGAGATTCCCCGAGCTTTAGACAGATGGGGTAAAAAAGTATACACCTCTGCAATTCTTGCTGTTAGAGCACTAAATAGTCAGCTCCACGTGCTGAAATATCAGCAGCATACCATGGAACTCTTCAAACAGAAAATATCTTCCTTTCCTGCTTGTGCAGAAAATAAAGAATTACAAGATCTCATGCATTCTGCAAGCCAAGTTACTAAGCACACCTTGCAATGTGGCTTTGACGCATTTGAAACATCTTGCAGGGCAGCAGTCACTGGTTCTGTCCTTAGAAGGCATGCTTGACTTAAGGAACAGATCTTGCCAGACCATGTCAAATCAAAATTATTGGACGCACCACTGAATAAAGACAATTTGTTTGGCACCAAGGCAGAAGAGGTCTTAAAAAAGATGGAAGAAAAAGCTAAATCTATGCAGACAGTTAAAGACTTCTTACAGGTCCAGCCTCTGAGGTTCAGTAGGCATTGCCCCTCCAAACACTGGTCCTTTCCGGCCCCCTTCAGGCCAACTCAACCAAGACCCAGGGGAAGCAGACCCTCCCAGACAGCAGACCCAGGGAATGCAGAGATCTAAACAATGGATTTCTTCCTCTTCAAAGACGGAGTGTTAAGCCACCCCTTTATGGTAAGAACTCACAATGACTTTACACCTCCACCCCTTACCTCTCCCCAGTGACTTGTGCCCCTAGAAGGAAAACTCTCCTTTCATGCAAACAGCTGGGCCTTTATTACTAACGACCAATGGGTCCTCAACATAGTGTCCAAGGGATACAAATTTTATTTTCACACTCTGCCAACACCAAAAGGGTTCCCAGATCTTCCTCCAAACCAGTGAGCAGAGGCCAAAAAGCAAGTTCATTCCCTGCTCTCCATGAGGGCAATACAGCATGTCCTTGCAGACCAGCTAGGCCAAGGTTTCTATTCCAGACTCTTCCTGGTACTCAGAAAAGAGGGCACCTGGCGCCCAATACTCGATCTATCCATTCTAAACACCTTTCTGGTGATACTAAAATTCAAAATGCTCACCCTCCAGCAGCTTCTTCCTATGCTTTCCAGGAATGCTTGGTTAGCCACCCTAGACCTAAAAGAGGCCTACCTGCACATCCCAATCAGAGAATCTTGCAGGAAATGTCTACGTTTCAGGGCAGGATCTATGCACTTTCAGTTCTCTACACTTCCCTTTGGCTTATCCACTGCTCCCAGAGTTTTCACAAAATGCCTGGCTCCAGACAAAGAAATATTCAAATTTACCCCTACTTAGACGATTGGCTGATTCAGGCAGACACTCAGGAAAAGCTGTTACAGCACCTGACCTTTGTAAAGGACCTACTGACCTCCCTGGGGTATACTATCAACAAAAATAAATCAGAACTAGTCCCCACACAAAAAATTGTATTCCTTGGAGCAATCCTGGACACAGCATCCCAGATGGCATTCCTTAATCCAGAAAAAGAAGCCTACCTGACAGGCTACTTCTCTCAACTAGCTACCAGAACCCAGTTGTCCACAAGGAAAATCCTGCAAGCTCTAGGTTTCATGGCCTCATGCATTCTACTCATTCCATATGCCAGACTGCATATGAGGAAACTACGATGGTACCTAAAAAGCCTTTTGTTTCAACACTCTCAAGACCTGGAAACTATCATAACTATGATACCCTGTCTAAGGAAAGACTTTCTTTGGTGGGCAGCAGCATGCAACCACAACAAGAGCCTTCCCTTCTCTCAACCCCATGCCACCCTGACCCTTACCACAGATGCATCAGACTATGCCTGGGGTGCACTCAGGGCCATTAGAGCCCAAATCAAGTACATCTGCACATCAACCAAAAAGAGATGCTAGCTGTTCAGCATGCCCTGACAGCTTTCAGACCTCTACTCTCCCCGGGGCCTCTAGTTATCAAAATAGACGACACCACAGTGATGTGGTATATCAACAAGCAGGAGGAGACTCACTCTTAGCCTCTCTGCAGGCTCGCCATGACCCTTTGGCACGCTGCCTCAGCCATGCAAATACAGCTGCTAGCACATTTCCTGCCAGGCTCCCTAAACTCTCTGGCAGACAACTTAAGCAGAAACCTGCTAGACCCACACGAGTGGCAGCTAGACGACAGAACCTTCAACCTTGTAACCAAGAAATGGGAAACCCAGAAGGTGGACCTCTTTGCCTCACACTTCAATCATCAGCTCAGCAAATTCTGCACCAGGAAAACTCACAGCAAGACCTGGAAAGTGTATGCTCTATCCTTCCTCTGGGTAAACCTCTCAATCTGTGCATTTCCCCCTCTCCCACTCATTTCAAGGGTACTGCTCAAAATAAGGGAGGAAAAACCAAGGGCAATCTTGATTGCCCCAGACTGGCCACGCAAGCACTGGTACCCACTGCTGCACAGCCTGTCACCTCTGCCACCATGGCACCTACCTCATATCCCAACACTCCTGACCCAGAAGCATGGAGAATTCGTGCATCCACAATTGCAAACCCTGAACCTTGCAGCCTGGCTTATTCCCTGACCTCTCCTCCAGCTGCCAGCCTAAGCAAACAAGTCCTGGATGTTATACGTGAGGCCAGATGCCCCAGCACTAGAAAATCCTATGCTGACAAGTGGAAAAGGTATTGCACCTGGATCCAGGCTAAGGGAGCCAAAACAACTCAGCCCTCCCTACCTCTCATCCTGGATTGCCTAATAGACCTACTACACAGGGGTCTGTTCTTCTCTTCTATTAAAATTCATGCCACTGCCATCTCTGCTCATTACAGCACAGAGCCACCTCTTTTTTCACACCTTCTCATCAAACAGTTCCTAAGAGGGGCTAACAACTTAAGGCCACCCAGAAGAGTTCCTACCCCAGCTTGGGACCTTAACTTTGTGAAGGAAAAGCTCACCCTACCCCCCTTTGAGCCTGCAGCTTCAGCAGAGTTAAATACCTTTGGAAAACAGCCTTGCTTCTGGCCATCACTTCAGCTAGAAGAGTTTCAGAGCTACAAGCACTCATGGCTGTGGAGCCCTTCATCATTTTTCATGCTGACAGGGTCTCCCTCAGGACTAATCCACCCTTCATGCGTAAAGTGATGTCCAGTGTGGTTCACAACCAATCCATTCATTTGCCCACCTTTTTTCCCTAACCCACAGAACGGGGGGGAAAGGATTCTGCACTCTCTAGATGTGCACAGACAGCTCAGATTTTATCTGGATAGGACTAAATCTTTTAGCAGAACTGACCAGTTGCTAGTCAGCTTCACAGCAGGGGCAGAGGGCAAGAACATTTCCAAACAAACAGTCTCCAAGTGGCTAGCACACTGCATCAATTTCTGCTACAAACAGCATGGGAAACCACCCCCAAAGGGGGTCAGGACACATTCCACCAGGGCAAACTCCACCTCTGCAGCTTTTCTCAGAAGGGTCCCCACCAGGGACATACTGGAGGCCGCAACATGGACTTCTGTTCATACCTTCACCAAGCTTTACCACCTGCCCATCTTCTCCAAATCCAGGGCAGGTTTTGCCACAGTAGTCTTTCAGGGCATCCTAGCCAGCCCCCAGTCTTCTTGACTGCCTCCCCCCTTTTCTTCAGCTTTGGGAATCAACCCAAGTGTGACTACTGCAACAGTGAAACACGAAGTACATAGTACAGTTGTGTACACTTACCATAAATGTAGATGTTCGAGTGTATTCACTGTTGCAGTCCTGGTTTCCCACCCTCCATCCCCCTTCTCTCTCTTCCTCTTTCCTTACAGGGAATTTTTGGTATTTATTTTCTACTGATGGTGATGTTCTTCGTGTTTCATTGTTGCAGTCATCACATTTGGGTTATCTGCTTGCAGTAGCCCTCAGTCGGCCTGATTAACAAAGTCTTGGGTCCTACGTCAGTTGCTATCTCCTCTTCCATGATGTCAGGTTGTCAGGGGTATAAAACATGCAGCCGACATCATTACATCAGTCTTTCTTGCCGTGCGGTGCCCAAAGCAGAAGCAGTTCATAAGTGCCAGTCGGCCGACTCCAGAAATTTTCATTTTCGAGTTTCAGAACCGAAGTCTTCAACTAAAAGCTAAGTACCCCGTTGGGGAAACTTTTTTTTGCTCTAAACCAATATCAGTAAAAGTAAATAATTGCATTTCGTGTGGAAAGCAAATATCTCATAAAGATTTTCATTCGTACTGTATTCCTTGCCTAGGCCCTGACCTCGACATACCTTACTGTCGGTTTTGTGTCTTATTTCAACCACAAACTGTCCATCGTCTGTATATTTTTTCGCTTCTAAATATTTTGGTGCTCGGTTTAATTATCCCAATATGTCTTCAGTAAGCCATCCGACTACCGACATTCTGAAAAAACACAAAGATAAAGACAGAGACAGGCTGCCGAGACTTTTGCAACCCCTGTTACCCGCTACTTCAGATTCGCAGGTCTCTACTGAGACCCATTCGGAGTCCGGTATGCCATGAGATGCTTCAACTGTGGAACCTGTGGATGTCTCTACGTTGGATGAGTATGGAGCCGCTGTGCAGGCACCGGCTTCTGGGGGTGTATTCAGGCCTACTGACTTGCATATTAAACTGATGCCATCTTCTTCAAGGCCTAAAACTCAAACCATGCCTAGAAAACTGACGCCCAGACTGCATGGTCAGGCCTCTGTACCTAAAAAACAAATGATAAGAATGACTGAAGACCTTATTACTTTAATCAGGGGAAGCCAACCTTCCCCCTCTAACAGACCTAGGACTGAGTTTGCTTATGATACTTCTGACCAGGATTCTGAAATTTCTGTTACCTTTGATGAACAGGATTTACCCATATCTACCTATGAGGATTCTGATGCTGAGGACTCTATCCTCTCTGCTTCTCGCCCAGAGGATTTATTTTTTGGTGAAACCTTGCATATTCTCAGGGAGCTTTTTTGATGGGAAAGTCGGGATTTCTCTGACTTCTAAAAAGAGGCTTAGGGGTTTCTTACTCCTGTCCCAGCACAGGCCTTTAGCTATACCTCCTGTACGGGGCATTGTTGATGATGCCTTTTCGGAATCTAGCATGGCCCTTAACTCTTTACCTCCTGCTCCCAGAAAACCTGATAGATATTACAGGGTCCCTGACTCTCACAAGTTCCTTTTCAAAAATCCTACTGCGGATCCTGAAACCATTTCACAGGGACCCAAGGACATTAAGGCTTCTACTGCCAAAAATCCTACCCCCTCTGATAGAAACTCCAGGGCGCTGGATAGATGGGGTAGGAAGTTATACACTTCTGCAACTTTGGTCATTAGGGCCTTGAATTGCAAGTTTCATATGTTAAAGTATCAGCAGCATATTGTTGGATTGCTTAAACAGAAAATGATGTTGATTCCTGATTGTGCTGAAAATAAGGATTTACATGATTTAATGCATTCTGCTGAACAAGTTGGTAAACATAAGTTGCAATGTGGTCTTGATTCACTAGAGGCATCTTGCAGGGCTGCTGTAACTGGGTCTGTACTTAGAAGGCATGCTTGGCTTAAGGAGCAATCCTTGCCAGATTATGTTAAAGCAAAATTACTGGATGCTCCCTTAAATCAGGACCACCTGTTTGGCAACAAGGCAGAAGAATTTCTTAAAAAGATGAAGGAAAAAACTAAATCTATGCAAACGTTAAAGTATTTTTTTTTTACAAGTACAACCTCCGAGATGTAGTAGCTATTGGCCTCCTAAGAATTGGTCCTTTCTTGCCTCTTCCAGACCTTCTCAGTACAAACCCAGATCCAGCAGAGCATCCAGGCTTCAGTCCCAGGGTACGCACAGGACTAAGCAGTGGGGGCCTCCCACTTCCAAACTTGGGAGTAATAAAACTCCCCCCCTATTATAAACTGTCTCAATGACTTCTTTTTAAAACTTCCAAGCACTTCTCAACTGACTGCCCCTTTGGGGGGAAAGATTGCACTTCATGCAAAGAACTGGGGACTCATTACCCAGGACAAATGGGTTTTAAATATAGTGTCCCAAGGATACAGATTTCACTTCCACATGTTACCAACTCCAAGCGGTTGGCTGGATCTACCTCCAAATCAGTGGGCAGAGGCCCAAAAGCAAGTACTCTCTCTCTTAAGTATAGGGGCTACTCAATTGGTACAAGAAGAGGAAAAGGGACAAGGTTTCTATTCGAGACTTTTCTTGGTAACCAGAAAAGACAATTCATGGCGTCCGATCCCGGACCTGTCTACTCTAAACACCTTTTTGGTGATCCCAAAATTCAAGATGCTGACTCTTCACCAATTGCTTCCTATGCTAGGCAAAGATGCCTGGTTGGCAACACTAGATTTAAAGGAAGCATACCTGCACATCCCAATCAGGGAATCTTGCAGAAGATACCTGCGCTTCAATGCAGGCTACACGCGCCATCAGATGTTCTTCGTGTTTCATTGTTGCAGTCATTACATTTGGGTAATCTGCTGGCAGGTTGCCCTCAGTTGGCCTGAATTCCAAAGTCTTGGGTCCTGCGTCAGTTGCTGTCTTCTCTTCCATGACATCAGGTCGTCAGGGATATAAAACATGCAACCAACGCCATTTTCTTTAGTCTTTCTTGCCGCGCGGTGCCAGAAGCAGAAGTATTTCGCAAGTGCCGGTCGGCCGACTACTGAAATATTCGAGTTTGAGTTTTAGAACCAAAGTCTTCACTAAAGCTAAGTACCCCGTTGGGGAAACTTTTTTCTTGCTTTTTACCAATGTCAGAAAAAGTTAATATTTGTATTACTTATGAGAAGCAAATACCTCATAAGGATTTCCATTTATACTGTATTCCTTGCCTAGGCCCTGATCACAACGTGCCTGGCTGTCGGTTTTGTGCTAGATTTAACCAACGCACTATTAAGCATCTGTATATTTTTGCATGAAAATATTTTGGAAACAGATTTAACTACCCAGAAATGTCGTTGGATAGCAATCCGACTACTGGAGTACATAAAAAAGCAAAGAAAAGGACAGAGAAAGGCAGTCAAGATCCAAAACCGACGACAAAGCTTCTCCTAAGCCAGTCGCCGGTACTCATTGAGGCGCATTTGCAGCCCCTGATACCCGCTACCTTCGAGTCGCAGGCCTCTACTGACACCCATGTGGTGTCCGGCATGCTGCAAGATACTCAAGGTATTGAACCGATGGCTGTATCTCCCTTGGATGAGTCTGGAGCCGCTGAGCAGGCACCGGCTTATGAGGGTGTATTCAGACCTCAACATTTATATATCAAACCGACGACAGCTGCAAAACCAAAGGCAAAGACAACTTCTAAAACTAAAAAAACAATGCCTGAGCCACGTGCATGGGCCTCTATGCCGAAAAAACAGATGATCAAAATGGCTGAAGACCTTATTACCTTGATCAGGGGTACCCATCCCCCTCCAGATAAGAGGCCTAGGCAAGACACTGATTATGAATCTTCAGATCAGGTTTCTATTTTTTCTGATTCCTCTTCTGATCAGGAATTATCTTTACCTCCCTATGAGGATTCTGATGCTGAAGAGTCTATTCTGTCTGCACCTCCTCCAGAGGATTATTCATTTGGAGAACCCTTGCATACTTTGAGGGAGCATTTTCACTGGGAGAGTCAAGACTTCTCAGAATCAAAAAAGAGGCTCAGGGATTTCCTTCTTCACCCTCAGCACAAGCCTTTAGCCATTCGCCCTGCTTTAGACATTGTGGATGATGTGTTTTCGGAGTCAAGCTTGACCCCTGACTCCTTACCTCCGACTCCCAGTAAGCCTGACAGATATTACAGAGTCCCTAACTCACATAAATTTTTATTTAGAAACCCTGCTGCTGACCCTGAAACTATTTCATAGGGTCCAAAGGGAGTTAAGGCCTCAACAGCAAAAAACCCTACCCCTCTGACAGAGATTCAAGGACACTAGACAGATGGGGAAAAAAGGTTTATACATTTGCAACATTGGCAGTCAGGGCCTTAAACTGTCAGTTTTACATACTTAAGTACCAACAGCATGTTATGGGATTGCTGAAACGGAAAATGATGTTGATTTCAGAATGTGCAGAAAATAAAGAATTGCAGGAATTATTGCGTGCAGCTGAATAAGTTGGAAAGCATACTTTGCAATGTGGTTTTGATTCCTTAGAGACCTCCTGCAGGGCTGCAGTTACTGGATCTGTGATTAGGAGGCATGCCTGGTTAAAGGAACAAGATTTGCCTGATCATGTTAAAGCTAAATTGCTAGATGCACCTTTACAGCATGATTCTTTGTTTGGTATCAAGGCAAAGGAGGTTTTAAAGAAAATGGAAGACAAAGCGAAGTCTATGCAAACTGTTAAAGACTTCTTACAAGTGCAACCACCAAGATTCAGTAGACACTGGCCTACAAAAAATTGGTCCTTTCCTGCGTCAGACAGAGCTCAAAGGGGCAAATACAGACATCAAAAGGGTTCCAGATACCAGGCTCAAGATTCATGTAGGTCAAAGCAATGGGGCGCATCTACCTCCAAATCAGGGGGAGATAAAGCGCAAACCTACTGAAAACAGTCCCAATGACTTCCCTCTGCCTACACCAAGCACTTCTCTTATAATAATAACCCAGGACAAGTGGGTACTAAACATAGTATCACAGGGATACTGATTCCATTTCCACACTTTGCCAATGGCAAATGGTTGGCCAGATCTGCTCAAAAATCAATGGGCAGAGGCACAGAAACAGGTTATGTCCCTCATGGATATGGGGGCATTCATCCAGTACCAGAACAGGAAAAAAGACAAGGTTTTTACTCGACTGTTTTTGGTACCCAGAAAGGACAAGGCCTGGCAGCAAATACCGGATTTGTCAATTTTGAACACATACTAGACATTCCAAAATTTAAAATGCTGACTTTGCAGCAGCTGCTGCTCATGCTGGGCAAGAATGCTTGGCTGGTGACATTAGACCAAAAAGAGGCATACCTGCATGTCCCAATAAGACAATCGTGCAGAAGATACCTCAGATTTAAGGCTGGCTTAATGCATTACCAATTCTCTGCACTGCCCTTTGGCTTATCTACTGCGCCCAGGGTCTTTCCAAACTGCCTGGCACCAGTAATTGCATTTTGCAGACAAAGAAGTATACAAATATATCCTTATTTAGACGACTGTCTCATTCAAGCAGAGAACAAGGACACTCTTCTTCGACACCTGGCGTTTGTGAAAAAGGCTTCTAACATGCCTAGGATACACTATAAACAAAAAGAAATCACAACTGGTATCCTCTCAAAAGATAACATTCCTGGGTGCAAGCTTGAATACAACTGCCCAGATGGCTTACCTTACGCCAGACAAACAAAGGCAACTGATTACTTACTTCAAACTGATGGCAACAAAAATCCAGTCTTCTGCAAGACAAATTCTGCAGGCACTGGGCTTCATGGCATCCTGTATCCTACTAATTCCATGTGCAAGACTGCATATGAGGAAACTTCAGTGGTACTAAAAAGTTTATGGAATCAACATTCACACAGTCTGGAAACAATGATTCCTCTCATTCCCTGCCTGCAACAGGAGTTTCTATGGTGGACAAAGGCCTGTCACCAAAACATGGGACTGCCCTTCACTCAACCCCCTGCAAGCCAAACCTTAACAACAGATGCATCAGATTATGCCTGGGGGGCCCACATGGCAGGAAGATGCATTCAGGACATATGAGCTACAAAACAAATGCATCTACATATCAACCAGAAAGAGATGCTAGCTGTTCAAAATGCCCTAACAGCCTTCAAGGACTTTCTTCATCCAGGACAACTACTGATAAAGATGGACAACACCACAGTCATGTGGTATATACACAATCAAGGGGGCACACACTCTTGCACCCTTTGCAGATTAGCCATGGCACTGTGGGGCACAGCTTTGACCTACCAAATACATCTTCAAGCTCAATTCCTGCCAGGAAAATAAAACACTGGCAGACGATTTAAGCAGAAACCTTATGGATCCTCATGAATGGAAACTAAATCCACAAGTCTTCAGCATGATAACAGAGAAATAGGGGAGCCCAGACATAGATCTATTTGCCTCTCCTCAAAATTATCAACTGAAAAGATTCTGCACAAGGACTTATCACACACAAGCATGTAAAGTGGACGCAATATCCTTCAGTTGGAAAAACCTATCAGTTTATGCCTTTCCTCCACTGCCTCTTCTACCCAAGGTCCTCCTAAAAGTCAGACAAGAGAAGCCAAAGATGTATTTAATTGCCCCGGACTGGCCCCGCCAATACTGGTACCCAATCCTAAGGAACTTGTCTCAATACCCAGCTTGGACCTTGCCTCAAACACCACAACTACTGTCCCAGCAAAACAATCAGATCCTGCACAGTCAACTACAGATTCTGAACCTGGCAGCATGGCTAATCAGGTAATCAGACAAACAACACCTCTCAGTAAAGCGGTGATGGATGTCATTTTGGAAGCCAGAAGGCCTAGTACTAGAAAATCTTATGCTGCCAAATGGAAGAGGTTCTGTGCTTGCAATCAAGCACAAGGAACTGATACAGCAGAACCAAATATTCCTCAGATATTACAATACTTAACTGAGATGCTTGACAAAGGCCTAGCCTTCTCATCAATCAAAATCCATCCCTCTGCCATTTCGGCTCATTACAACACAGTGCCACCAATCTTTTCTCATCCTTTACTAAAGCAGTATCTTAGAGGAGCCAAAAATTTAAGGCCTCCTAGAAGATCATCATTACCTGCATGGGACCTCAATTTTGTGTTGGAAAAACTCACCCTGCCTCCATTTGAGCCAGCTGCTACCGTTGATATAAAGTTCTTATCATGGAAGACAGATCTGCTAATAGCAATTACTTCAGCAAGAAGAGTTTCAGAGCTACAGGCCCTCATAGCTGTAGAGCCTTTTTATCATGTTTTACCCAGACAGGGTGTCTCTGAGGACAAATCCTACTTTTATGCCTAAGGTGGTTTCCAGTGTGGCTCTTAACCAAACAATTCATCTGCCAACTTTTTATCCAAATCCCCTGAACAAAGGGGAGTGAATTCTACATTCCTTGGACGTTCACAGACAGCTAAGATTCTGCTTGAGCAGGACTAAAGCTCTAAGAAAAACTGAGCAATTACTAGTGTCATATGCTGCAGGGTCAGAAGGAAAGGCTATTTTAAAGCAGACAATTTCAAAGTGGATAAGCCACTGCATCCGTTTCTGCTACTTACGCCATGGTAAACCTGTGCCCAAGGGCATTAGGTCTTATTCCACCAAAGCTGCAGCTACCTCAGCAGCCTTTCTCAGAGGAGTACCAACCAAAGACATTCTAGAGGCTGCTACTTGGAATTCTGTTCACACCTTTACAAAGCATTACCATTTGCCTCTCTACTCCAAGTCCAGGGCAGGCTTTGCCACTGCAGTGCTGCAGAGCCTTATAGCCGCACCTAATGCTGTTTAGCTTCAGCCTCCCAACCATAGCTTTGGGATGCTACCCAAATGTAATGACCAGCAGTGAAACACGAAGAACATAGTACAGTTGTGTACACTTACCATAAATGTAGATGTCCGAGTGTATTCACTGTTGCAGTCCAGGTTACCCTCCTGCCATCCCCCTGTCATTCTGAATTTTCTTTCCTTCACTGTCTTCTACAACCTATGTGGTGTATTTGCTTGTAGATGAAGGTAAAGTTTATACTGATGCATGTGTTTATATGTGTATATATATGTATATATATATATATATATATATATATATATATCTATATATATCTCATTGCTACCTTTTTGGAGGCACTTGACATCAGGGGCAAGAAAAACTAAAGAAAATGGCATCAGCTGCATGTTTTATACCCTTGACGACCTGACGTCGTGGAAGAGGAGACAGCAACTGACACAGGACCCAAGACTTTGGAATTCAGGCCGACTGAGGGCAACCTGCCAGCAGATTACCCAAATGTAATGACTGCAACAGTGAATACACTCGAACATCTAAATTTATGGTAAGTGTACACAACTGTACTTTCTCTGCACTGCCCTTTGGCATATCTACTGCGCCCAGGGTATTCACAAAGTGCCTAGCTCCAGTCATTGCATTTTGCAAGCAAAGAAATATTCAAATATACCCATACCTGGACGATTATCTAATTCAGGCAGAAAACCAGGGCATACTTTTGAATCATCTGGCTTTTGTGCAAAGGGTGCTAACTTGTCCGGGGTACACCATAAACGAAAATAAATCACACGTGGTACCCTGTCATCAAATTATATTCCTGGGAGCAAGCTTGAATACAGCTTCCCAGATGGCTTTCCTCACGCCAGAGAAACAAATTCACATGACAACCTATTTCAAACAAGTGGCCACAAAATCCCTGCTATCTGCAAGGCAAACACTATAAGCCTTGGGGTTCATGGCCTCCTGCATTCTTCTAGTTCTATATGCAAGACTGCATATGAGGAAACTACAATGGTATCTAAAAAGCCTATGGTGTCAACATTCTCAGGATCTCGAAGCAATGATTCCTATCATACTTTGCCTAAGCCTAGAGTTCCTTTGGTGGGCAGAGGCCTGCCACCAAAACAAGGGACTACCATTCACACTACCCCCTGCCGCCCAAACCCTAACAACAGACTCATCAGATTATGCATGGGGGGCGAACCTGGCAGGGAAGTGCATTCACGGCAAATGGAACCCAAGTCAAATGCACCTGCACATCAATCTAAAAGAAATGTTAGCTGTACAGAATGCTCGGACAGCCTTCAAGGACCACATTCTTCCAGGACAATTAATGGTAAAGATTGAAAACACCACTGTTATGTGGTGCATAAACAAGCATTCTTACTCCCTCTGCAGTCTAGCCATGGCATTGTGGAACACAGCCTTGAGCTACCAAGTGCATCTACAAGCTCAATTCCTGCCAGGAAAACTAAATACACTGGCAGACGGACTAAGCAGAAATCTCATGGACCCACACGAGTGGAAACTGGAACCAAGGATTTTCAACATGTTGACAAGCAAATGGGGGAGCCCAGATATAGAACTGATGTTCTTTGTGTTTCTCTGTTGCAGTCATTACATTTGGGTAATCTGCTGGCAGGTTGCCCTCAGTTGGCCTGATTAACAAAGTCTTGGGTCCTGTGTCGGTTGCTGTCCCTTCTTCCATGATGTCAGGTCGTCAGGGGTATAAAACATGCAGCCGATGCCATTTTCATCAGTCCTTCTTGCCGCACAGTGCCCAAAGCAGAAGCAGTTCGGAAGTGCCAGTCAGCCAACTCCTGAAATTTTCGTTTTCGAGTTTCAGAACCAAAGTCTTCAACCTAAAGCTAAGTACCCCATTGGAGAAACTTTTTCTTGCTCCTTACCGATGTCAGTCAAAGTTAATAATTGTATTACTTGTGGGAAGCAAATATCTCATAAAGATTTTCATTTGTACTGTATTCCTTGCCTAGGCCCTGACCACAAAGTGCCTTGCTGTCGGTTTTGTGCTAAATTTAATCAACACACTGTTAAGCGTCAGTATATTTTTGCATCAAAATATTTTGACTCAAGATTTAACTATCCAGAAATGTCGTCGGTTAGCTATCCGACTACCGGAATACACAAAAAACACAAGATAGAGACAGATCGTCGAGGTCCAAAACCGACGACGAAGCTTCTCCTAAGCCATTCGCCAGTACTCAGTGAGGCGCTTTTGCAGCCCCTGATACCCGCTACTTTTGATTCGCAGGCCTCTACTGAGACCCATTCGGAGTCTGATATACCACGAGACACTTTTAAGTACTGAACCCAAGGATGTCTCTACCTTAGATGGGCCCGGAGCCGCTGAGCAAGCACTGGCTTCTGAGGGTGTTTTCAGGCCTTAAGATTTGTATATTAAACCGACGCCATCTTCAGAACCTAGGCCAGAATCAAATTCTGTGTCTAAAAAAACGACGCTTGGGCCACGTGCACAGGCCCCTATGCTTAAAAAACAAATGATCAAAATGGCTGAGGATTTAGTTACGTTGATCAGGCATTCTCATCCCCCTCCTGCTAAGAGGCCTAGGCAAGGCACTGACTATGAATCACCCGATCAGGTTTCTACTTCTTCTGATTCCTCTTCTGATCGGGAATTATCTATTGCACCTTATGAGGACTCTGATGCAGAAGATTCCATCCCTTCTGCTTCTCCTGAGGATTTTTCTTTTGGAGAAACTTTGCATACCTTAAGGGAACACTTTCACTGGGAGAGTCAGGATTTCTCAAAATCTAAAAAGAGGCTTAGGGATTTCCTTCTTCTTCCTCAGCATAGGCCTTTGGCTATACCTCCTGTTCTAGACATTGTTGATGGTGTTTTCCTCAGAATCCAGCATGGCTCCTGATTCCCTGCCTCCAGTTCCTAGTAAGCCAGACAGCTATTACAGGGTTCCTGACTCCCACAAATTCCTCTTTAAAAACCCTACTGCTGACCCTGAAACCATTTCTCTGGGTCCCAAGGGCACTAAGGCTTCTACTGCTAAAAATCCTACCCCTTCTGATAGAGACTCCAAGGCGCTGGATAGATGGGGTAAGAAGGTTTACACGTCTGCAACCTTGGCGATCAGGGCTTTAAACTGTCAATTTCATATGCTTAAATATCAGCAGCATGTCATGGGCTTACTTAAACAGAAAATTATGTTAATTTCTGACTGTGTGGAAAATAAAGAGTTGCAGGGTTTATTGCATTCAGCTGAATAAGTTGGAAAGCATACTTTGCAGTGTGGTTTTGATTCCTTGGAGGCCTCTTGCAGGGCCACTGTATCTGGATCTGTGATAAGAAGGCATGCTTGACTCAAGGAACAAAATCTGCCTGATCATGTTAAAGCAAAATTGTTGGATGCTCCTTTACAACAGGACAAAATCTCTAAGAAAATGTGAGCAATTACTGGTGGCATTTGCTGCAGGGGCAGAGGAAAAGGCTATTTCAAAGCAGACTATTTCAAAATGGATAAGCCATTGTATTAGTTTCTGCTACATGCACCGTGGTAAACCTGTCCCCAAAGGGATCAGATCCCATTCCACCAGGGCTGCATCTACTTCTGCAGCCTTTCTCAGAGGGGTCCCTACCAGAGACATTCTAGAAGCTGCCACCTGGAGCTCAGTTCATACGTTCACCAAACATTACCATTTACCGCTCTTCTCTAAATCCAGAGCAGGATTTGCCACTGCTGTCCTGCAGGGCCTTATAGCTGCTCCTAATGCTGTATAATTCCATACTCCCAACCATAGCTTTGGGATTTTACCCAAATGTAATGACTGCAACAGTGAAATACGAAGAACATAGTACAGTTGTGTACACTTACCATAAATGTAGATGTTCGAGTGTATTCACTGTTGCAATCCTGGTTACCCACCCGCCAGCCCCCTGTTTTTCTTTTACTATACCTCTTCTTTCTTTTACTATGCTCAAAAGCCTTTTTGGTGTATTTGCTTTTATTTGGAGGTATATTTGTTGTGTTCTAAATTACATGTGTATATATATATATATATATATATATATATATATATATAGTTTTTTTTTTTGCTCCCCATTTGGGGGGCACCTAACATCTGGGGCAAAAAAACCCATTGGCTGCATGTTTTATACCCCTGATGACCTAATTTCATGGAAGAAGGGACAGCAACCGATGCAGGACCCAAGACTTTATTAATCAGGCCGACTGAGGGCAACCTGCCAGCAGATTACCCAAAATGTAATGACTGCAACAGTGAATACACTCGAACATCTACATTTATGGTAAGTGTACACAACTGTACTTTTGCCTCCCCCCAGAACTATCAATTGGAAAAATGTTGCACAAGGACTCCCCACAGACAAGCTTGGAAAGTGGATGCTCTGCCCTTCAGCTGGAAAAACCTAACAGTTTATGCCTTTCCTCCTCGGCCTCTGCTCTTCAAAGTACTACTAAAGATCAAACAAGACAAACCAAGTATGATTTTGATTGCACCAGACTGGCCACGCCAACACTGGTACCCCCTCCTGCGCAGTGTGTCACTGTGGGCCCCATGGCACCTGCCTCAGACTCCTACCCTGCTGTCTCAGCAGGAGAACCAGATTCTGCACCCTCAGCTTCAAACACAGAACCTAGCAGCCTGGCTAATTACCTAATCTCTCCCTTACCATCCCCCAGGAAACCAGTGATGAATATCATTTTAGAGGCAAGAAGGCCTCGTACTAGAAAATCTTATGCTGAAAAATGGAAAAGATTCTGTGCCTGGAACCATTCTCAAGGGATGAGCACAGCAGTGCCGAATTTACCTCAGATTTTGCAATACTTAACTGAGATGCTTCACAAGGGCCTGTCTTTTTCCTTAATAAAAATTCATGCCTCAGCCATTTCAGCTCATTATAACACAGAACCTCCCCTCTTCTCTCATCCACTGCTCACGCAGTTCCTCAGAGGGGCCAAAAATTTAAGACCACCCAGGAGAGCTTCAATTCCAGCCTGGGACCTTAACTTTGTATTGGAGAAACTCACCCTTCCTCCTTTCGAGTCATTTGCTACTGCAGACTTCAGATTTTTTTCTTGGAAAACAACTCTCCTTTTAGCAATCACTTCAGCTAGAAGGGTATCTGAATTACAGGCCCTTATGGCAGTGGAGCCTTTCATCATCTTTCATGCGGACAGGGTATCACTCAGGACCAATCCATCCTTCATGCCCAAGGCGGTATCCAGTGTGGCTTTAAATCAGTCCATTCATTTGTCAACCTTCTTTCCCAATCCACAGAACAAAGAGGAACGGACTCTGCATTCCTTGGATGTGCACAGACAGCTTAGATTCTACTTGGACAGGACTAAACCTCAAAGAAAATCTGAGCAATTTCTGGTATCATTTGCTGTAGGGGCAGAGGGGAAGGCTATTTCAAAACAAACCATTTCCAAATGGATAAGCCATTGCATTCATTTCTGCTATAAGCACCATGGAAAACCTATCCCCCAGGGGATCAGACCTCACTCCACCAGGGCTGCATTGATTTCTACAGCCTTTCTCAGAGGCATTCCTACCAGGGACATCCTAGAAGCTGCTACCTGGAGTTCTGTACATGCTTTCACCAAGCATTACCATTTGACAATTTTCTCTAAATCCAGAGCTGGCTTTGCCACTGCAATCTTGCAGGGCCTTATAGCTGCTCCTAATGCTATCTAAACTCCTCCTCCCAACCATAGCTTTGGGAATCTACCCAAATGTAATGACTGCAACAGTGAAACACGAAGAACATAGTACAGTTGTGTACACTTACCATAAATGTAGATGTTCGAGTGTATTCACTGTTGCAGTCCTGGTTACCCTCCCTCCTTTCCCCTAACTTCTTTTGGCTATACCTCTACTTTCCTTTACTATGCCTAAAAGCCTTTTTGGTGTATTTGCTTTTTTGCTGGAGGTACACCTTTGTGTTTTTATGTTTAATTGCTCCCCATTAGGGGGGCACCTGACATCTGAGGCAAGAAAGCCTGATGTAATGGCGTCAGCTGCATGTTTTATACCCCTGACGACCTGACGTCATGGAAGAAGGGACAGCAACCGACGCAGGACCCAAGACTTGGTTAATCAGGCCGACTGAGGGCAACCTGCAAGCACATTACCTAAATGTAATGACTGCAACAGTGAATACACTTGAACATCTACACTTATGGTAAGTGTACACAACTGTACTTTCTCTGCACTTCCCTTTGGCTTATCTACTGCGCCCAGGGTATTCACAAAGTGTCTAGCTCCTGCCATTGCATTTTGCAGGCAGAGAAATATTCAAATATACCCATACCTGGACGATTGTGTAATTCAGGCAGAAAGCCAGGACATTCTATTAAAACATCTGTCATTTGTAAAGAAACTTCTAACCTCGCTGGGTTACACCATAAACAAAAATAAATCTCATCTAGTACCCTGCCAACAGATTGTATTCCTGGGAGCAAACTTGAACACAACTTCCCAGATGGCTTACCTCACGCCAGAGAAACAAGTTTATTTGACAGCCTACTTCAAAGTACTGGCCACAAAGACCGAGCTGTCTGCAAGGAAAGTTTTGCAAGCTATGGGGTTCATGGCCTCTTGCATTCTTCTAATTCCATATGCAAGATTGCATATGAGGAAACTACAATGGTATCTAAAAAGCCTATGGTGTCAACATTCTCAAGACCTGGAATCAATGATTCCTAACATTCCTTGTATAATGACAAGAGTTCCTTTGGTGGGCAGAGGCCTGCCACCTCAACAAGGGGCTCCCTTTCAATCTACCCCCTGCCGCCCAAACCCTGACTACAGATGCATCAGATTATGCATGGGGGGCACACTTGGCAGGGCAGTGCATTCAGGGCAAATGGAACCCGAGTCAGATGCACCTGCATATCAACCAAAAAGAGATGTTAGTTGTATAGAATTCCCTGACAGCCTTCAAGGACCACATCCTTCGAGGACAAATATTGGTAAAGACAGACAACACCACAGTTATGTGGTACATAAACAAGCAGGGGGGAACCCACTCATACCCTTTCTGCAGACTAGCCATGGCTCTGTGGAACACAGCCTTGAGCTAGCAAGTGCACCTACAAGCTCAATTCCTGTAAGGCAAGCTAAATTCACTGGCAGACTAGCTAAGCAGAAATCTCATGGACCCACACGAATAGAAACTGGAACAAAAAATATTCAACATCTTGAGGAACAAATGGGGACTCCAGAGATAGACCTGTTTGGCTCCCCCCAGAACTACCAATTGGACAAATTCTGCACAAGGACTCCCCACAGTCAAGCTTGGAAAGTGGAAGCCCTGTCCTTCACCTGGGAAAGCCTCTCAGTTTATGTCTTTCCCCCTCTGCCTCTCCTCTCGAAGGTTCTGCTAAAGATCAAACGGGACAAACCAAGGACAATTCTTATTGCACCAGACTGGCCTTGCCAGCACTGGTACCCCCTGTTGCGCAGCATGGTACTGCTGGATCCATGGCACCTACCTCAGACACCTTCCCTGCTGTCCCAGCAGGCGGGCTAGATTCTGCACCCTCAGCTTCAAACCCTGAACCTTGCAGCCTGGCTAATTCCTTGAGTTCTCCAATAGTGTCCCTCAGTAAGCAGGTGCTAGAGGTCATTCTGCAAGCAAGAAGATCTAGTACTAAAAAATCCTACGCTGAAAAGTGGAAAAGATACTGTTCCTGGAGCCAGGCCCAGGGTATGGGCACTACGATGCCCAATTTACCTCATTTTCTTCAGTACTTAACAAGGGCCTATCCTTCTCGTCGATTAAAATTCATGCTTCTACAATTTCAGCACATTATAATACTGAACCACCCCTCTTCTCTCACCCACTGTTAAAGCAATTCCTCAGAGGGGCTAAAAATGTAAGACCCCCCCCCCCCAGGCGAGCCCCTATTCCAGCCTGGGACCTTAACTTTGTATTGGAAAAGCTCACTCTCCCTCCATTTGAACCAGCTGCAACTGCAGAGTTGAAATTCCTTTCTTGAAAAACAGATTTCCTTCTAGCCATCAATTCAGCAAGAAGAGTGTCTGAATTACAGGCCCTCATGGCAGTGGAGCCCTTCATCGTCTTCCATGCAGACGGGGTTTTCCTCAGGACCAATCCTTCCTTTATGCCCAAGGTGGTGTCAAGTGTGGCCCTAAATCAGTCCATTCATTTGCCTACCTTTTTTCCTAATCCACAAAACAAAGGAGAACGAATTCTGCACTCTTAGGACGTGCACAGACAACTTAGATTTTATTTGGACAGGACGAGGCCTCTCAGAAAATCTGAACAGCTGCTAGTTGGCTTTGCTGCAGGGACAGAGGGGAAGGCCATTTCAAAGCAAACCATTTCTAAATGGATAGCCCATTGCATTAATTTCTGCTATAAGCACCACGGAAGACCTACCCCACAGGGGATAAGTTCACATTCCACCAGGGCTGCATCTACCTCTACAGCCTTTTTCAGAGGGGTTTCTACCAGGGACATCCTAAAAGCTGCTACCTGGAGCTCGGTTCATATCTTCACCAAGCATTACCACATGCCTATTTTTTTTAAATTCAGAGGTGGTTTTGCCACTGCAGTATTGCAGGGCTTAATAGCTGGTCCTAATGCTCTCCTAACTTCCTCCTCCCTTCCTTAGCTTTGGGAATCTACCCAGATGTAATGACTACAACAGTGAAACACAAAGAACATAGTGCAGATGTGTATACTTACCATAAATGTAGATTTTCAAGTGTATTCACTGTTGCAGTCCTGGTTACCCTCCCTCCAGCCCCCTGACTTCTCTTGGCTCTACCCTTGCTTCTTGTTTTAAGCTTTCTGGTGTATTTACTTTTTGATGGAGGTGTAACATATCATATAATTGCTTCCCATTGTGGGGGCACCTGACGTCTGGGGCAAGAAAAACTGATGTAATGGTGTTGGCTGCATGTTTTATACCCCTGATGACCTGACATCATGGAAGAAGAGACAGCATCCGACACAGGAATCCAAGACTTTGATATTCAGGACGGCTGAGGGCTACCTGCAGGCAGATAACCCAAATGTAATGACTGCAACAGGGAATACACTTGAACATCTACATTTATGGTAAGTGTACACAACTGTACTTTTTCTGCTTTGCTCTTTGCTGTTTCTACAGCCCAGAGAGGATTTACCAAATGCCTAGATCATGTCATACCACTTTGAAGATTTCACAGCATTCAGGTATTCTTTTATTTGGAGGACCTTTTTATTGCATATCCTTCTCCACCTCTTTTTCTGAAGGACCTAAAATTCACTATGCTTCATTGCAGTCCTGGGCTTACTCTAAACTTAAAGTCTTGGGTAGCAGAATTCACATTCTCTCTGACAGCCTTCCTTCCTGTAGTCTGCCTCTCACATATTTCTTTCAGAAGGCTTCTCCAGTTACACATGAATTCTGCAAGAGAGATTAAGAGCCATGAAGTTCATGGGGGTTATATGACTTCACAGGGGGTCAAGCCCCCTTTCATCCACACAACCATTGCAACTTGTATATATGAACTCCAGGGCCCCACTGCAGTGGGGAAAAGGGTAAATTCCCCAATCACCACTGTACTGTGAAGTACATAGAACTGATTCAAAGGAGAAATTTACTCTCTTCCCATCTGTAGTCCAGTCTCAGGGTTGGTATATATAATTTGAAGGGGGGTGTGTGGGGGACATGATGGGGGGGGGGGGCTTGCTGTCTTGCAAAAACGTAGATTTTTTTTTTAATTTCGAGTTTTTAGAAACTCTTATCATATGGTCTTAACCATATGAATTTCGAGTTTCTGAAAACTCGAAGTCATATAAACCCATTCATGGCATCCGCTATTCCTATGATTTGATATGCCAGCCTCCATATGAGGAAGTTGCAGTGGTACCTCAGGACAGTTTGGCTTAAACACTGCAATCCATTAGACTTGCAGATTCCTCTCTTGCCTTGCTTAAGGAAGAAAGGAATTTTAGTGGTGGATCAGCCAGATTTCCCTCAATGTGGAATTACTTTTTCTGACCCCCCCCCCCAACTCCCCAACTCAGGAGTTGTATATGGATGCCTCAAACCTGGCTTGGGGAATTTATTCCAACAATGTCAGGTTTTAAGGGGTTTGGTCTTCTTAAGCATTCACCAAACACATCAGTATCAAGGAGGTGAAGGCCTTAATTTTAGCTCTTAAGTCTCAACATTATCTCTGGTCTCCAGGTCCTCTCAGAGTTTTCACATTTTCACAGACAACATCACAGTTATGTGGTACATAAGGGGGGGGGGGGCAAAATCTATCAGCTTTGCAAATTGATGCTGGTAGCTTGGGACTTTGCCATCAGACATAGTTTGATTCTTCAGGCAATCTGTATTACGTCTTACAGAAACATTGTATCAGTCACATTGAACAGATCCAGGGCAGATCCTTATGAATGGATGTTACACAGTGATGTCTTCCTTAACATTGATCATCTGTGGGGTATTCCTCAAATAGATTAGTCTTATGTCCTTCTATTCCTATGTTGCAGTATTCATACTGTGGGATTTCCAGCCCTCCTGCGATATGACTTCGTCTCCTATACAAAAGCTTAAGCCTGGCTGCTGTAGGTGCATGGGATGTCACAAATAGGGCAATAAAACAGGGACTATAAATGTGACATCTGCACTCACATACCTCAACTTTTTAGCCACAGACGCCATATGCTTCGATCCGCTTCTTAGTCCGAAGACTTCAAAAAAGATAAGTACCCCGTTGGGGGTTTCGTTTTTCTTACTACTTGAGCTTGGTTGCTGTAGGTTTTGTTTTTGCTATTTAGCCGATGTCTGAGTAAAAGAGCAAATGTAATTGCGGGTGTCAGATACAGCATAAGAAATCACATGACAAGTCTGTTTTGCTTAGATGAGGAGCATGACCATAAGGCCAAATCCATTTGTCAGTCATTCCTACCAACAACCCTTTGCAGCTGTCTGGCAGCTTTAAATTTGTATCTTGAGAATCAAAGATTGAAACCCCTTGTTTGCAGGATGTATCCCGAGTTGGCTGCCCAATACGTACAACCGAGGAAGATGGCCAAGATTTCCAGGCCTTCTCCCGATGTTCTTTGTGTTTTACTGTTGCAGTCATCACATTTGGGTTATCCCTGCCAGGGTAGCCCTCGGCCAGCCTGAATACCAGGGGCGTAGTATTTCTGTGTCGGTTGCTGTCACTTCAGGACTGATGTCAGGTCATCAGTAGTATAAAGTAAGGCAGCCAACGCCATTACATCAGACTTTCTTGCCATGGAGCCCAAAGCAGTTTGCACAAGTGCCGGTCGGCCGCTACCTGAGTTTCGTCTTCCGAATTGAAGCTGAAGTCTTCTAAGTACTCCGTTGGGGATCCTTTTTTCTTGCACTAACTGATGTCAGAAAAAGTTAACAATTGTCTCGCCTGTGGAAAGCAAATGCCACACCGAGACTTTCATTCTTACTGCGTCACTTGCTTAGGCCCAGACCACGATGTCCCCCGCTGTCGCTTCTGTGCTTTGTACAATGCCAGAACTGTACATCGTCTGGCCCTTATTGCAGCTAGATATTTTCTCTTACAGTCCTCAAATTCCAATATGGCGTCGGTAAGCCATCCGACAGCAAATCTTCAGAAAAAATGTAATGATAAAGACAGAGACAGACCGCACAGGTCCAAACCTACTGACGACACTCCCATTAAGCTAGTCGTCATTTCTCCGGTCCTCAGTGAGGCGCTTTCGCAGCCCCTGATGCCCGCTTCTGTGGATTTGCAAGCCGCTACTGAGACCCTTTTGGAGTCCGGTATGCTGCAAAACTCTTCTTCAACTAAGGATCCTGCGGTTGTCTCTACCTTAGATGGGTCCAGAGCCGCTGAGCAGGCACTGGCTTCCGAGGAGGTCCTTCGCACTACCGATTCTCGACACAAACTGACGCCTTTTTTTTTGCGACTACCATTCATTGGAAAACTACTGAGTTTCTTAGGCCCAAGTTACGAACCACACCCAAGAAACCAACAACCCAATCTCAGGCACCTGCTTCCTTGCCTCAGTCTCAAATGTTTAAAATGGTGGAAGACCTTATCATGCTGATCAGGGGAAGCCAAGCTACATCTTCCAAGAGAAAAAGAGATCTGTCCCCTGTAGTTTTATCTGAACAGGAGTCCAATAACTCTGATGCATCTGAGTATGAAGACATGCAACCCCTCTCTGCGTATGAGGCTTCTGATGCAGAGGATTCCATTCCTTCAGCCTCTCCCCCAGAGGATTTTTCCTTTGGGGAAACCCTTCACACCTTAAGGGAACATTTCCAATGGGAAAGTCAGGACTACCCTCAGTCTTTAGACTAGAGAGACTCTGGGAATTCTTAGATCTTCCACAGCACAGACCCCTGGCCATTCCCCCAGCCCTGGATGTTGTGGAGGATATTTTCTTGGAATCCAACTTAACTCCTGACACCCTCCCTCCTGCACCCAGAAAACCAGACGTCCCTGACTCACACAAATTTCTTTTTAAAAACTCTACTGCTGACCCTGAGGTAATTTCTCAAGGGCCCAAAGGAATTAAAGCAACCTCTGCTAAGAATCCCACCCCCTCAGATAGGGATTCCCAAGCACTAGACAGATGGGATAAAAAAGCATACACCTCAACTACTAAAAATGTCTTCCTTTCCTGCTTGTGCAGAATCTAAGGAGTTACAAGAGTTAATGCATTCTGCAAGTCAAGTAACTAAACACACCTTTGACTGTGGTTTTAATGCCCTAGAAGCTTCTTACAGGGCAGGAGTCACCAGTTCTGTCCTTAGAAGGCATGCATGGCTTAAGGAACAGCCCTTGCCAGACCATGTTAAATCTATATTGTTGGATGCCCCCTTGCACAACGACAACTTATTTGGCACTAAGGCAGAAGAGGTCTTAAAAAAGATGGAAGAAAAAGCAAAATCTATGCAGACAGTTAAGGATTTCTTACAGGTCTAGCCACCCAAGTTCAGCAGGCATGGTCCCCTCCATGCACTGGTCCTTTCCTGCTCTCACCAGGGCAGTTCAGCCCAGACCCCACAGACAGCAGCCACAGGGAATGCAGCAATCTAAGCAGTGGACTACTTCCACTTCAAAGCCAGTGAGTTCTAACCAACCCCCTTATGGTAAGAACTCACAATGACTTTCCTCCCCCAATCCTCCCTCTGCCCACCTCCACTTACCCCTAGGAGGAAAACTCTTCTTTCTTGCAATCACCTGGGCCACCATTACCAACGACCGCTGGGTTCTCAACAGTGTCCCAGGGATACAAATTTTCTTTCCACACCTTTCCAACTGCAAAGAGTTCACAGATCTACCTCAAAACCAGTGGGCAGAAGTGCAAAAGCAAGTCCTTTCCCTCCTCTCCATGAGGGCAGTAGAGCACGTTCCTGCAGAACAGAAAGGCCAAGGTTTCTACTACAGACTTTTTCTGGTACCCAGGCAAAAGGGCACCTGGCACACCATCCTCGATCTCTCCATTCGAAACAACTTCCTGGTGATCCCTTTGGCTTATCTACTGCTGCCAGAGTTTTCACAAAGTGTCTGGCTCTGGCCATTACCTTTTGCAGACAAAGGAATATCCAGATTTACCCATACTTAGATGACTGCCTGATTCGGGCAGACAGCCAGGAAAAGCTGCTTAAGCACCTGGCCTTTGTAAAGTCCCTGCTAACCTCCCTAGGGTACACAATCAACGAAAAGAAATCCAAATAGGTACTAACCCAAAGGATTATAGTCTTGGGAGCAAGCCTGGACACAGCATCCCAGATGGCATTCCTTACACCAGAAAAGCAAACCTTCCTGACAGCCTACTTCTCTCAACTAGCCACCAGACCCCCAGCTATCTGCAAGGAAAATCCTGCAAGCTCTGGGGTTCATGGCATCTTGCATTCTGCTCTTTCCATATGCCAGACTGCATATGAGGAAACTTCAGTGGTGCCTAAAAAGCCTTTGTTGTCAACACTTTCAAGACCTGGAGACTCTTATACCTATAATACCTTGCCACAGAAAAGATTTTCTTTGGTGGGCAACAGCATGCTCCCTCAACAAAGGACTACCTTTCTCACCACCCCATGCTGCCCAGATCCTCACCACAGATGCATCAGATTATGCCTGGGGTGCACACCTGGACGGCAGGTGCATATAGGGCCAATGGAGCCCACAGCAAATCCATCTGCACATCAACCAAAAAGAGATGATAGCTGTCCAGCATGTCATGATAGCTTTAAAGCTCCTTCTCTCCCCAGGGGCTCTCCTGACTAAAACAGACAACACAACTGTGATGTAGTATATCAACAAGCAGGGAGGGACTCAGTCCTACCCTCTGTGCAGGCTGGCCATGACCCTTTGGCACACAGCCTCTGCCATGCAACTCCATCTATTAGCACAATTCCTACCGGGTTCTCTCAACTCTCTGGCGGACCACTTAAGTAGAAATCTTCTGGAACCACACAAGTGGCAGCTCAACAGAAGAACCTTCCCCCTAATAACTCAGAAATGGGGCACCCCGAAGGTCGACCTTTTTGCCTCCCACACCAACCATCAGTTCAACAGATTTTGCACCAGGGAGCATCACTGCAGGGCTTGGAAAGTGGATGCCCTGTCCTTCCCCTGGGTCAGTCTGTCGGTCTATGCCTTTCCTCCACTACCTCTCATCCCCAGGGTACTGCTCAAAATAAAGGAGGAAAAACCAAGGACAGTTCTTATAGTTCTAGACTGGCCTTGCCAGCACTGGTACCCCTTGCTCCGCAGCCTGTCCCTTCTGCCACCTTGGCATTTCCCTCAGATTTCAAACCTCCTGACCCAGAGGGAAGGGGACTTCATGCATCCCCAATTGCAGACACTCATTTTGGCTGCTTGGCTTATTCCCTAACCCCCGATCAGTCTGCCAACCTCAGCAAGCAGGTTCTAGATGTTCTACATGAGACCAGATGCCCTAGCACTAGGAAGTATTTTACTGACAAATGTAAAAGGTTCTGTACATGGATTCAGGCTAAGGGAGCCAGTATGGCACAGCCCTCCCTCTCATCCTGGATTACTTAGCTGACGTGCTACACAGTGGACTCTCCTTTTCCTCTATTAAAATTCGTGCCTCTGCTATCTCTGCTCATTTTCCCACTGAGCAGCCCCTTTTCTCACACCCTCTGAGCATACAGTTCCTAAGAGGGGCTAGCAACTTGAGGTCACCCAGAAGACCACCAACCCCAGCTTGGGACCTTAACTTTGTATTGGAAAATCTCACCCTACCCCCTTCGAACCTGCCTCTTCAGCAGAGCTAAAATTTCTCTCCTAGAAGACGGCTTTCCTTCTGGCCATCACTTCAGCCAGAAGGATCTCTGAGCTGCAAGCTCTCATGGCTGTGGAACCCTTCATCTTCCATGCTGACAGGGTATCCCTCAGGACTAACCCATCCTTCATGCCCAATGTGGTGTCCAGTGTGGCTCTCAACCAATCCATTCATTTGCCCAACTTTTTCCCTAAACCAAAGAACAAGGGGGAAATATCCTGCTCTCTCTGGATGTGCACAGACAGCTCAGATTCTATCTAGACAGGACTAAATCCTTCAGAAAGTCTGATCAATTGCTGGTTAGCTTTTTGCTGCTGGGGCAGAGGGCAAAGCCATCTCCAAACAAACCATCTCCAAATGGATAGCACACTGCATCCATTTCTGTTACAGACAACGCAGAAAACCTCCCCCGAAGGGGGTCAGGACTCAGTCCACCAGAGCAGCCTCCACCTCTGCAGCTTTCCTCAGAGGAGTCCCCACTAGGGACATCCTGGAGGCTGCCATCTGGACATCTGTTCACACCTTCACCAAACATTACCACCTGCCTATCTTCTTCACATCCAGGGCAGAGTTTGGCTCTGCAGTCTTGCAGGACATCCTAGCCATCCCCTAGTTTCCTCTACTACCTCCACCCTTTTCCTCAGCTTTGGGAATCAAACCAAATGTGATGACTGCAACAGTGAAACATGAAGAACATAGTACAGTTGTGTGCACTTACCATAAATGTAGATGTTCGAGTGTATTTACTGTTGCAGTCCTGGTTTCCCTCCCTCCATCCCCCTCTTTTTTCTTTTCTTTCCTTACATGGGACATATTGGTATTTACTTTCTACTGGTGGGGTTCTTCCACCAGAACCTGGCTCCCACTTGGGGGCTCCTGATTGGTTAGGGCAAGAAAAACTGATGTATGGCGTCGGCTGCCTTACTTTATACTGCTGACGACCTGATGTCAGACCTGAAACGACAGCAACTGACGCAGAAATACTAAGCCTCTGGTATTTGGACCAGCCAAGGGCTACCCTGGCAGGGATAACCCAAATGTGATGACTGCAACAGTGAATACACTCGAACAGCTACATTTATGGTAAGTATACACAACTGTACCAAGAACAGAGACACCCACGAAATTATCCACAAAATCTCTGGCACAATGAAGGTTCTCCTATATCCAGTGAAGGCAGGCAAACCACTCGAGGAAGTAGCAAACACTTTTATTATTTAAAAATCACATCAAAAAGCAAAAACAAGGGTCGATTAAGCGCTTTCGTCTCCTATTACGGAGACTTCATCAGAATAACTATTACCCCTCGACCGTTCCTTTTATACAGTCATAATTTTCATTAATTGTCAATCAATTGTCAATAATTAGAAACCATCTACGTTAAAGCCATAGTGCTCCCTATAGACACTGAATTCTGGTATTTGTTAAATACCAGTTCATTTTAAAATCATGTTAAATAATTAAAAAGAATTGCTGAAACTAAAAACTAGAAACTAGAAATAGTACAAAATCATAGGGTGCTGCTTAACAGGAAGCTTACATTGCTTTTGAGAACTTGTAATGCATGTCATAAATAAGTTATTAATAAATTTACATTTTAATATGTTTTTATCAAACTTTCAAGGACCTATACTAGAATTCCAGGGACATATGCTCGTAAATACATATATAAACATATATAAACATATATAAACAATATGAACAATATAAACAGTATAAAACTCCACACAACCATACAATAAAAGATACACTTTAAAAGAAGGAGGTATGTGTGTCATTTCACATTACTAAAGTTTGTATTAAACATTTAATAGTTAAAACCCCTTGAAAGTTTGATAAAAACATATTAAAATGTAAATTTATTAATAACTTATTTATGACATGCATTACAAGTTCTCAAAAGCAATGTAAGCTTCCTGTTAAGCAGCACCCTATGATTTTGTACTATTTCTAGTTTCTAGTTTTTAGTTTCAGCAATTCTTTTTAATTATTTAACATGGTTTTAAAATGAACTGGTATTTAACAAATACCAGAATTCAGTGTCTATAGGGAGCACTATGGCTTTAACGTAGATGGTTTCTAATTATTGACAATTGATTGACAATTAATGAAAATTATGACTGTATAAAAGGAACGGTCGAGGGGTAATAGTTATTCTGATGAAGTCTCCGTAATAGGAGACGAAAGCGCTTAATCGACCCTTGTTTTTGCTTTTTGATGTGATTTTTAAATAATAAAAGTGTTTGCTACTTCCTCGAGTGGTTTGCCTGCCTTCACTGGATATAGGAGAACCTTCATTGTGCCGGAGATTTTGTGGATATACACAACTGTACTTTCTCAAAGAGTATACTATCTTTTTATGAGGTAACCACACCAGTGTCGCCGAAGCTTTCTACAGATGGACTACTGTTTGCCAGCGCAGCTTATCCCCTTTCCCTACCCTTGCTGATATTTTGGCCAGTATACAGAGCAGAGCAGCATATTAGCACAGAAGTTTAAACAATAATACAATATGTTTTTATGAGTTACTTAAAGCCATAACAGCAGAATACAACACAATGAGATGAAGATTAGTAAGGTGTAAGCTACCTTGCTCAGTAGCCAATGAGTAAGATGCATTATACTTTACTAAGCTGATTTTAACAAGGTATATTACACCCACCTAAGCTGCTTTTCCATATCGCATGCTAAACATTACTTTCCCTAGTCTAGCTGATCCTGTTACCTGCAGTCCAAAACTGCATTAAACATTGTGGTCTATGTGCTCAAAGACATCTTTAGCAAAGAGTTAGGTTTGTGCTTGTGTGCAGTTTCAGTAGTTTCAGTATACCACCATTAAGAATCATAAGACTTGTCTATGTATCATGGCACTTAAAGTGGTGTGCAAAACATGCTGCACACAATGCATGTCCATTTCAGCATACTGAGTCTATGAATAGCCTAGCCTATTGATATGAAGACTTGAACTGTATGCCAAAGTAGTTAGCTAACATTTATTAACTGCACAGGTCTGAGCTAAATGCGTAATGAATGAAGAATGTGAAATGAGTTAAATGACATTATGAGAAAACAAAAAAAAGACTAAAAGTGAAGCTATATTAAATGGACATTTATGTAGATGCCTAAGCTTAAACATAACTAAATATCTTAACCCTGTTGCTTTCCTGACCACATACAGCCTGTCACATAATGCCAGGACTTGTAACCAGCCACTGGTTTCACACTTGCACACCATCTAAAGGGACATGTGAGAGTATGCATGTATAGATACCGTTGTAAACATCCTCACATCATTGGCATTAAACTCGCTGAGAACAAAAAAGGTAGAAAATCTATCTACGAAAGTTTGAAGCAGCCAAAAAACACTCGTACACTCCAGGTAATGTGGAGGCTGAGCCACTCACACCGCCTGCTACTTGTGCCTGCCAACTCTGAAGTCATACAAGAGCGGGGACAAGAAAAAAAAACGCTAAATCCTGTTGTTGGCTTTTTTCGCATTGAGTTCAGTCCTAAAGAGTTAATTGTTTTGAGGTGACTCGGCTAAATCAGCCAGATGGTTCACAATTCAACAAAAAAGACATTTGACGAATAACATGGAAATGTATATATGTCTGTATATGCACATATGTATAGTGGTATGTGCATGCGCACTCATGCACAAGAGCAGGTATATGTATGGGAGTGAGAGAGAAAGAAGCATCCAACACACACACACATATGTATATGTACATATACATGTGCGAATGACACATGGAGGATGAAACAGTTTTTTTTTTTTTTTTTTTACATTTAGCAAAACTGAGCATCGTATTAAATTGATGAAAAGGAAGCTGTTCTGGGAGAAAATGCTTGTTTCTTAAAGACTGCATGTTTTCTTCGGCTTCCCTGAATGAACAATCTTTGAATCTAAAGTTAAGTTTGTTATTATAAGGTATATCCTGATGCACAGACTATCCTTATAGCTGAGGGTTAACACTTTTATAATATGCTAGCTGTTGGGCATCTTCAGTGTGATTGACAGTAACTAAATAACTAACCATTTTAGTGCTTTGGTGCTACCTGGATAGCTAGATATTATTTTTTTATGCTTGTAGATGAGTGAAGTGCCAGCAGGTGGCGCTACAGTCTTTACAGAAGTTGGAGCAGCTGTATGGCCTATAAAGGTAAGTTTGTCCTGTTCATTCTTTATTCTGCCTTGCTGAGTGACAAGTCAGTGAATTTAATCTGATTCTGTTTTTTCAGTGAGATAGCAAAAACTAAATGCTATGGTTTCAGTAAGGTGTCACTTTGGTAAAAAAATTAGACATAATGGTGTAAAACATTTATTTGTTGCAACCTGGAACAGCTGTTTCTAGTTCATAGGTTGGTACTAGGCTATCGGCCCTAGGGCCTATACAAGCCTTGCCATAACAATTCCCTGGATATTTCTTCCCACACTATTTACTTCTCTGGACCCCTGTCTAGCAGGGCGACTGACATGATCCCAGGGATGAATGTCCTATCTCCCATCCAATCTTCAAGGTTCCTTTTGAAGAGGGCCAAGGAGGCGGTCTGCTAGTTAGTTTCTTTTTCACTTTAATTTGCAGGGTTTTTTTTGTATACACAGACATGTAGGTATGCAAGTGACTGTGGCACAAGAGTGATTCTTTTTTGTAAATAAAGATTATGAATAACATTTGGAAGCAGCAGAGTCACAAGGATGGCCAGGCAATAGGAAGCTACTGATGGGCCACAAATTCAATACCGATATTTATTTTTAAAAGCTGCAAGTCGTATCATGGCTTCTTAAATGACTGCTGGTACTGAAGTCTTTCAGCTGTTTAATAGCTTAGTGTGTCAGTAGCTGTAGCAAGGGGGCACCAGTTTGAGGACTTGCTCGGGCACTAGATGACCTAGTCATGGCTCTGGGGAGAGAAGGTCCATGGAGATTCAGGCAGGATAATAGCCATCCCAAAAGTCTGAGATACAGGTAGGTACTTCAGCTAACTGACATGTTTACAGTGGCTGCAACCAAACTGTTTAATTCTTGTTGCACTGTTAATCACTTGTTTTAGAACAGAGTCTAACAAAATATATTTCTTAAACTTAATTTGACACTAAGTTAAAAAGTGTCCGTTTTTATTCATATTTCCACTGTAGTTATAGAGATCTGCTAGTAATAGTCAAGCTAAGTTTAGAGGGAAGCCAACATCAAAATTGAAAAACAAAAGAAGCAAAGCTAGCTTACAACAGGCAGCTGAAAAACATATTACAGAGTAGCTGGTACAAACTTCAAAATTATTTTGCATACTGAATAAAATTGTGTATATTTTTAGGGTTCTGCAGTATTCTGGTACAACTTGTTTCAAAGTGGAGAAGGAGATTACAGCACAAGGCATGCAGCCTGCCCAGTGTTAGTAGGAAGTAAATGGGGTAAGTATGGCACTGGTTCTCATTTCTTTTTTGTGCACTGTAGTATTTGTATTATAAGCTAGCCTTAAAGTGGGAACTTATAGGTAGTGTATTAGCACACTGTGTAAGTCATGAAAATATATTGGATATATTTAGCATATGCACATAGATTAAGCTAAAATATCCCCAGCTGGTTTGAAATCTTTATTACAGAAACAGTGTTATATGAATGGGCTAAATCCAGAAAAGCTTTGAAATTATTATGTGGTAGAGAGTAACCAAACTACTTGTAAGAAACTGCACCGGAAATTGGATAGAAAATTAATGCAAAACAGAGTTGTGATAAAGTCATTCCCTGGCAGCCCTGTTTATCACAAGTTCTGATGGTAATGTGAGAGAAATTGAGATGGATGTCCTTCTAGTCCCATGTTGCAGTATTCATAACCTTTGGATTATTCTCTGCTTAGCTACCTGAACGTCTGGCCAGTATACAAAAGCTTTAGTCACTGCAAGGTACGTGGGATGTCTGACGATGGCTATTTGGGACATTTAGGATCACAGTGCAATACACAGGTCAACATATGTTTATGTGTAATGAAATTGTTTCACCAAATTGCATTTAAGCAAGCACATTTAATGAAAAAAGTGCTTGAGATGGAATTTATTGACAACTACCAGAACCACAGTTCACTGAAAGAGGATTCACAATATCTCATACAGAAAAATAATGATGTCCTTCTATTTAGTGTTACAGCATTCTTTACATATGGGTTGTATTCCGTCCATCAACCCAACGTCTGGCCTGTATACAAAAGCTTAGAGCCACTGTTTGTAAGTGGGACATCGCATGAAGGCACAGTCGTCCGCCATAAGAGACGTCCGCATGTACAATCTTCAGAACTTTTTCCCCACCATTCGGAAAGGTTGACTTGTATGTTCAGTCTACCATTGGAGACCGTTGGTGCCATCTTCCAGCTTCAAATAAGTACCCAATAGGGGATTTATTATACAGCTACTGCCTTTTGTTTTTGTTAATGTCATCCAGAAAGGGCAGTTGTAGGTGTGGAAGGCAAATTCCACATAAAAATAGTCACAAGCTTTACTTGTTTTGCTTAGGGACTAATCACTACCACCGAGCCTGCTCTATTTGTCATGCCTTTGCTCCTAAAACATTGCACATTCATCTGTTTGCCTTGAATCTGTGTTTAGAAAACCAGAGACTCAAACTTCTGGCTAGGGACGCTATGGAAGGTTCCACAAGTGCTTTTGAGCCATCTGTTAAGAGGACGGTTAGCAAGGCTAGGCCCAAATCCTCTTTAGCTACACCTACTCCCTCCAACATACCCCTGAGGTTGATGAAAACCCGGCAGTGCGAACAGAGATGGGGTCTGCTCCCTCAGCTGCCAGGAGTCCAGATCCTAGCATGTCAGAGGCTATGAAGACATCTGGTTTGGATGACTTGGTGGAACCGCGGCTCATTATGGCAGAACACTGGGGCTGTGTGAAGATAGGTGAAGGCTGCCAGCCTAGCCAGATGGAATTCTGTAGATAATTCTGTCATTTGTAAATACTAATGTAAGCCACAGGTTTGTTCTCTTAAATGTGAAAAGACTGCATTGAATATTGAACTGAAAAAATGTAACAATAGTGCACTCTGCTGTAAGAACAGTAAGTCAAGCATTTCATGACGGTCTTTGATGTCAAAATTCGAAGCAGGTATGTCTAGAGGGAGGCATCCTGCCTATTGTTTTAAGACCAGAGTTAATGGCTAGAGTTTGCATGTATAAATGTCCTTTATTGCTCTAGTTTCTGACCAGGTGTAAAGAATGTAAATGTAGTTTCTGTTAGCCTGGGAACACCAGAGCCTGGGAACACCAGAGAAATGTGAAGAGTGATGTCATGTGAAGCAGCTCTGTGTTATTAACTTAAAGAGAGAGAATCAGAGAGCTCAGAGCATTTTGTCTTGAACATCCATCTCAGCACTGCCTGTTTCTATAGATAAGTTATTTAGAACTGTGTTTTCTTTTAGAGATAGCTATGAAATAGGAAGAGTAGACTAGTTTGTTTTTCTGTGAGGTCAGAACTTTTCTACCATATTATTTTAAGTATTTCTGTGTGGTCTCTGAACTCTTCACTAGCGCTGTGTAGTAAGAAGTATTGTCTTGTGTTTTTATTAATTATTAACTATTTTTAAAACTTTCAACTGTGGCTACTTTATGTAGAGTTAATTTAAGCTCTAGAGTACATTGCAAGTATATAGTGATACTGTACCAAGTCACTCTAAAGCCTTGACTGTTCAGTCACACTTACCATTGGGATAATAATATTGCACAGTAATAATTGGACACTATTTCAGAAGGGCCTTTGAGAAGCTGATATTAGTGGGTGGTGGCAGCTGGTACTACCTCTTAGACTGGGTAGAAAAGGGGCATAGCTGGAGAACCTGTGCCAGTCTTCCCCAGGAGTGTCTATGTGGTTGTATAAAACTCTTATCTCAAAAAGTGTGTGTGTGTGTCAGCTACTTGGGCAGGGACACGAAACACTGATTGGACAGAGAGTGTGCTGGAGGTTTTAGCTTGCCCACTAGGCTGAGATCAGGATCCTATAGCTGTGCCATTGGAGAGTCTTATTGGGGACCTGGAAAGAAAGGGAGATACCAGCCCCAGACTGACTGTGATCTCTGTGTGCTGTCAAGGGAAATTGTACTTTACTATGTGTGTATTTATTATCTTTCCCTATATGGACGCCCCTCACTGGTGTTAGTGGTGAGGATTGAGGCTCCTTGATTGCTGGCCTAGTGCACGGGCATCAGAGGCTGTTCTAGCACCTTTGTCTAGGGAGGTGTCGGAGGCAAGGTCTACATCCATTATATGTTCATCGTGTTACACTGCTGCAGTCATCACACTTGGGTTATCCTGCCATCAGGCGGTCCCGCAGTCGGTCAGAGTTCCAAAGTCTTGGTCCGGCGACGGTTGCTGTTGCTTCTTCCCTGACGTCAGTGTGCCAGGGGTATATAAGAGGCATCCAACGCCATTTTCTCTTTCTTGCCGCGCGGTGCCCGAAGCAGAAGCAGTTCGCAAGTGCCGGTCGGCCGACTCCTGAGATTTTCAAATCGAATTTCAGATCGAAGTCTTCAATAAAGCTAAGTACCCCGTTGGGGAACCTTTTCTTGCCTCAGTCCGATGTCAGAAAAAGTTAACAGTTGCATTTCTTGTGGGAAGCAAATACCTCATAAGGACTTTCATTCTTATTGCATTCCTTGCCTAGGCCCAAACCACGACGTCACAGGTTGTCAGTTTTGTGCTAGGTTTAACAAATGTACTATTAAACGTCGGTTTGATTTCGCCCGACATTATTTTGGTAGGAAATTTAGTTATACCATGCCGGCGCCTTTGTCTAGGGAGGTGTCGGAGGCAAGGCCTACATCCATTATTTCTCCCCAGTGGGAAAAACATGTTAAAAAGAAGCAAAAAAACTAAGCATTTTCCTGCTCCTCCTTACTCCTACCTTGGATTGGGAATTTTTTTGCATGGTCTCATTAAGGCTCTGATGGCTCTGTGACACCCCTGCACTGGCCCAGTAGTCAAGGAGCCTCAATCCTCATGACTAGCACCAGTGAGGGAAGTATACATTGGGAGGATGTCAAGTACACACACAGTAAAGTTCAATTTCCCTTAAGAGCACACAGAGATCAGTCAGTCTGGAGCTGGTTTCTGCCTCTTTCTCCAGATCCCCAATAAGACTCCACTAGCACAGCTGTAGAGTTAAGATCTCAGCCAAGTGGTCAAGCCAAAACTTCCAGCACCCTCTCTCCAACCAGTGCTTCATGTCCCTGTCCAAGTAGCTGACTCACTCACTCACTCACTCACTCTCACAGACACACACACACACACACACACACACACACACACACACACACACACACACACACACACACACTCTTTGAGATTTGATTTATATACAAACACACAGACACTCCTGGGGAAGGCTGGCACAGGTGTACTAGCTATACCTCCTTCTGCCCAGACTATAAGGTAGTTATCACTGCCAACAACCACTACTTATCAGCTACTCTAAGGCCCTTACAAAGGGTGCCCAGTCCTACTGTGTAATGTTACTGTTATCCAAATGGTAAGTGTGACCAAGCGCAAGGCTATTGGAGTGGCCTATACAGTGTCACCAAATACATATGCAAGTACTGTAAGAGCTTAACTATCTCTAAACAAACGAGTCACAATTAAAAGGTTTAAATATATTTAATAATAAAAGAGCAAGACAATACTCAAACAATACAGTAACTACAGAGTTCAGAATCACAAGAAATATTTTAAAACAGCATTGCAGGACAGTCTCAAATAAATACAGAAAGCATCTAAACTAATCTTATATTCCTAACTATAGCTAAAAGAAATTACTGTACCTTAAACTTAGTTACAGACCAAGGCAGAATTGCTGAAGATGGATATTTCCAGGTCCAAGACCAGATACAAAATGCACAGTCTTTCTCTCTGAGAGAGTTCTTAAATTAATATCACATATTACTGCTGGGTTAACCTGGATGACATCACTCTTTAAAATCCTGCTTTTAGTTCCCGGGCTAACAGAAACTAAGAATTTTAGCATCTCTGTGTGAGAAGTACATATCTCTCAGAAGTTTGCATAGAACTGGAAGTCCTAAAACAATTAAACACTTTTACATTTTAAATGTAGTAATTATTTCTGTTTCAAGCCAGTAGAAACACCTCTAGCTCTAGACATAGTTTTAGTACAGCAAGCAGACACAGAGATAGCATAGTTGTAAAACATTTTACTTTTCATCTTATTTTCTTGACGTTTTGCAAGTTAACTCTGTATGTTTCAGCTTCTACTATTAAAACATACATTTGCATAGGTGTATAGTTTATATACATTTATGTTCTTTTCCAGTAGGGTACACTGTGGTTACATTTTATCTCAGTACTTTACACACATTTCTGCACCAGTAGTTTAATATCACATAACGTATAGATGTTCTTTTTATTTCACTGTTGCAGTCATTACATTTGGGTAATCTGCTGGCAGGTTGCCCTCAGTCGGCCTGAATTCCAAAGTTTTGGGTCCTGCGTCATTTACTGTCTTCTCTTCCATGACGTCAGGTCATCAGGGGTATAAAACATGCAGCCAACGCCATTTTCTTTAGTCTTTCTTGCCGTGCGGTGCCTGAAGCAGAAGCATTTCGCAAGTGCCGGTTGGCCGACTACCGAAATATTCGTGTTTGAGTTTCAGAACCGAAGTCTTCAATAAAGCTAAATACCCCATTGGGGAAACTTTTTTTTTGCTTTTTACCAATGTCAGAAAAAGTTAATAATTGAATTACTTGTGGGAAGCAAATACCTCATAAGGATTTCCATTTATACTGTATTCCTTGCCTAGGCCCTGATCACAACGTGCCTGGCTGTCAGTTTTGTGCTAGATTTAACCAACGCACTATTAAGCGTCGGTATATTTTTGCATCTGAGTATTTTGGAAACAGATTTAACTACCCAGAGATGTTGTCGGATAGCAATCCGACTACCGGAGTACATAAAAAACACAAAGAAAAGGACAGAGAAAGGCAGTCTAGATCCAAAACCGACGAAGCTTCTCCTAAGCCAGTCGCCGGTTCGCCGGTACTCAGTGAGGTGCTTTTGCAGCCCCTGATACCCACTACCTTCGAGTCGCAGGCCTCTGCCGACACCCATGTGGAGTCCGGCATGCCGCAAGATACTCAAGGTATTGGACCGATGGATGTATCTCCCTTGGATGGGTCCAGAGCCGCTGAGCAGGCACCGGCTTCTGAGGGTGTATTCAGACCGCAACATTTTTATATCAAACCGAAAGTTGCAAAACCAAAGGCAAAGACAACTTCTAAAACTAAAAAACTGACTCCTGAGTCACGTGCACAGGCCTCTATGCCTAAAAAACAGAAGATCAAAATGGCTGAAGACCTTATTACCTTGATCAGGGGTACCCATCCCCCTCCAGATAAAAGGCCTAGGCAAGACACTGACTATGAATATTCAGATCAGGTTTCTATTTCTTCTGATTTCTCTTCTGATCAGGAATTATCTTTACCTCCCTATGAGGATTCTGATGCTGAGGAGTCTATTCCATCTGCATCTCCTCCTGAGGGTTTTTCATTTGGGGAAACCTTGCATACTTTGAATACCTTGATCAGGGGTACCCATCCCCCTCCAGATAAAAGGCCTAGGCAAGACACTGACTATGAATCTTCAGATCAGGTTTCTATTTCTTCTGATTTCTCTTCTGATCAGGAATTATCTTTACCTCCCTATGAGGATTCTGATGCTGAGGAGTCTATTCCATCTGCATCTCCTCCTGAGGGTTTTTCATTTGGGGAAACCTTGCATACTTTGAGGGAGCATTTTCACTGGTAGAGTCAAGACTTCTCAGAATCAAAAAAGAGGCTCAGGGATTTCCTCCTTCTCCCTCAGCACAAGCCTTTAGCCATTCCCCCTGTGTTAGACATTGTGGATGATGTTTTTTCGGAGTCAAGCCTGACCCCTGACTCTCTACCTCCATCTCGCAGTAAGCCTGACAGGTATTACAGGGTCCCTGACTCTCTCAAATTTTTATTTAGAAACCCTGCTGCTGATCCTGAAACTATTTCACAAGGCCCAAAGGGAGTTAAGGCCTCAACAGCAAAAAACCCTACTCCCTCTGACAGAAATTCTAGGGCGCTGGACAGATGGGGAAAAAGGTTTATACATCTGCAACCTTGGCAATCAGGGCCTTAAACTGTCAATTTCATATGCTTAAGTACCAACAACATGTTATGGGATTGCTGAAACAGAAAATGATGTTGATTTCAGAATGTGCAGAAAGTAAGGAATTGCAGGAATTATTGCATGCAGCTGAACAAGTTGGAAAGCATACTTTGCAATGTGGTTTTGATTCTTTAGAGGCTTCCTGCAGGGCCGCAGTTTCACATCTGTGATTAGGAGGCATGCCTGGTTAAAGGAACAAAATTTGTCTGATCATGTTAAAGCTAAATTGCTAGATGTACCTTTACAGCATGATTCTCTGTTTGGTATTAAGGCAGAAGAGGTTTTAAAGAAAATGGAAGACAAAGCTAAGTCTATGCAAACTGTTAAAGATTTCTTACAAGTGCAGCCACCTAGATTCAGTAGACACTAGCCTACAAAAAATTGGTCCTTTCCTGTGTCAGACAGAGCTCAAAGGGGCAAATCCAGATGCCCTAAGGGTTCCAGGTACCAGGCTCAAGACTCATACAGGTCAAAGCAATGAGGTGCATCCATCTCCAAATCTGGAGGAGATAAAGCGCAAACCTACAGAAAGCAATCCCAATGACTTCCCTCTGCCTACACCAAGCACTTATCTTTTGGCAGCACCCATAGGGGGAAAATTAGCACTTTCTGCTCAAAATTGTCAGTTAATAACCCAGGACAAGTGGGTACTGAACATCGTATCACAGGGATACAGATTCCATTTCCACTCTCTGCCAATGACAAATGGTTGGCCAGACCTGCCAAACAACCAATGGGCAGAGGCACAAAAACAGGTTACGTCCCTCATGGATATGGGGGTCATTCAGGCAGTACCAGAACAGGAAAAAGGACAAGGTTTTTACTTAAGACTGTTCTTGGTACCCAGAAAGGACAAGGCCTGGCAGCCAGTACTGGATTTATCGATTTTGAACACATTCCTGGACATTCCAAAATTGAAAATGCTCACTTTGCAACAGCTTCTGCCCATGCTGGGCAAGAATGCTTGGCTGGTGACTTTAGACTTAAAAGAGGCATACCTGCATGTCCCAATAAGACAGTCGTGCAGAAGATACCTCAGATTCAAGGCTGGCTTAATGCATTACCAATTCTCTGCACTGCCCTTTGGCTTATCTACTGTGCCTGGGGTCTTTACAAAATGCCTGGCACCAGTAATTGCATTTTGCAGGCAAAGAAGTATACAAATATATCCTTACTTGGACGACTGTCTCATTCAAGCAGAGAACAAGGACACTCTTCTACGACACCTGGCATTTGTGAAAAGGCTTCTAGCATGCCTAGGGTACACAATAAACGAAAATAAATCACAACTGATCCCCTCTCAAAAGATAACATTCCTGGGTGCAAGCTTGAATACAGCTGCCCAGATGGCTCACCTCACGCCAGACAAACAAAGGCAACTGACTACTTACTTCAAACTGATGGCAACAAAAGCACAGTCTTCTGCAAGACAAATTCTGCAGGCTCTATGCTACATGGCATCCTGCATCGTACTAATTCCATATGCAAGACTGCATATGAGGAAACTTCAATGGTACCTAAAAAGTTTATGGAGTCAACATTCACACAGTTTGGAAACAATGATTCCTCTCATCCCCTGCCTGGAACAGGAGTTTCTATGGTGGGCAAAGGCCTGTCACCAAAACATGAAACGGCCCTTCACTCTACCCCCTGCCAGGTAAACCTTAACAGACACATCAGATTATGCCTGGAGGGCCCACGTGACAGGATGATGCATTCAGGGCATATGGGCACCAAATCAAATGCATCTACATATCAACCAGAAAGAGATGCTAGCTGTTCAACATGCCCTAACATCCTTCAAGGACTTACTTCATCCAGGACAACTACTGATAAAGATGGACAACACCACAGTCATGTGGTATATAAATAAGCAAGGGGGCACACACTCATTACCCCCATTGCAGATTAGCCATGGCACTGTGGGACACAGCTTTGACCTACCAAATAAATCTTCAAGCTCAATTCCTGCCAGGAAAACAGAACACTCTGGCAGACGACTTAAGCAGAAACCTTATGGATCCTCATGAGTGGAAACTAAATCCACAAGTGTTCAGCCTGATAACAAAGAAATGGGGGAGCCCAGACATAGATCTATTTGCCTCTCCTCAAAATTATCAATTGAAAATATTCTGCACAAGGACTTATCACAGACAAGCATGGAAAGTGGACGCCCTGTCCTTCAGTTGGAAAAACCTGTCAGTTTACGCCTTTCCTCCTCTGCCTCTTCTACCCAAGGTCCTCCTAAAAGTCAGACAAGAGAAGCCAAAGATGATATTAATTGCCCCAGACTGGACCTGCCAATACTGGTACCCTCTCCTAAGGAACTTGTCTCAATACCCAGCTTGGACCTTGTCTCAAAGACCACAACTACTGTCCCAGCAAAACAATCAGATCCTGCACAATCAACTACAGACTCTGAACCTGGCAGCATGGCTAATCATGTAATCATACGAACGACACCTCTCAGTAAAGCTGTGATGGATGTCATTTTGGAAGTCATAAGGCCTAGTACTAGAAAATCTTATGCTGACAAATGGAAGAGATTCTGTGCTTGGAATCAAGCACAAGGAACTGATACAGCAGAACCACATATTCCTCAGATATGACGATACTTAACTGAGATGCTTGACAAAGGCCTATCTTTCTCATCAATCAAAATCCATGCCTCTGCCATTTTGGCTCATTACAATACAGAGCCACCAATCTTTTCTCATCCTTTACTAAAGCAGTATCTTAGAGGAGCCAAAAACCTAAGGCCTCCTAGAAGATCACCATTACCTGCATGGGACCTCAATTATGTGTTGGAAAAACTCACCCTGCCTCCATTTGAACCAGCCGCTACCAATGATATAAAGTTATTTTCATGGAAGACAGCTCTGCTACTAGCAATTACTTCAGCAAGTACAGTTTCAGAGCTACAGGCCCTCATGGCTGTAGAGCCTTTTATTGTATTTTACCCAGACAGGGGTGTCTCTGAGGACAAATCCTACTTTTATGCCTAAGGTGGTTTCCAGTGTGGCTCTTAACCAAACAATTCATCTGCCAACTTTTTATCCAAATTCGCAGAACAAAGGGGAGAGAATTCTGCATTCCTTGGACGTGCACAGACAGCTAAGATTCTACTTGAGCAGGACAAAAGCTCTAAGAAAAACTGAGCAATTACTAGTGTCATATGCTGCAGGATCAGAAGGAAAGGCTATCTCAAAGCAGACAGTTTCAAAGTGGGTAAGCCACTGCATCCGTTTCTGCTACTTACACCATGTTAAACCTGTGCCCAAGGGCATTAGGTCTCATTCCACCAGAGCTGCAGCTACTTCAGCAGCCTTTCTCAGAGGAGTACCAACCATAGACATTCTAGAGGCTGCTACTTGGAGTTCTGTTCACACCTTTACAAAGCATTACCAATTTCCTCTCTACTCTAAGTCCAGGGCAGGCTTTGCCACTGCAGTGCTGCAGGGCCTTATAGCCACACCTAATGCTGTTTAGCTCCAGCCTCCCAACAATAGCTTTGGGATTCTACCCAAATGTAATGACTGCAACAGTGAAACACGAAAAACATAGTACAGTTGTGTACACTTAACATAAATGTAGATGTTCGAGTGTATTCACTGTTGCAGTCCAGGTTACCCTCCCTCCATCCCCCTGTCATTCTACAGTTTATCTTTCCTTCTCTATCTTCTACAACCTATTAGATGAAGGTAAAGTTTATATTGATTTTATATTTATGCATGTGTGTGTGTGTATATATATATATATATATATATATATATATATATATATATATATATATATATAATATCGCTACGTTTTTGGGGGCACCTGACATCGGGGGCAAGAAAAACTAAAGAAAATGGCGTCAGCTGCATGTTTTATACCCCTGACGACCTGACGTCATGGAAGAGAAGACAGCATCCGACGCAGGACCCAAGACTTTGGAATTCAGGCTGACTGAGGGCAACCTGCCAGCAGATTACCCAAATGTAATGACTGCAACAGTGAATACACTCGAACATCTACATTTATGGTAAGTGTACACAACTGTACTTTCTCTTATATTTGTAAGACAAGCATATGAATCATATTAATATTCACAAATGACATATGATTATTTACAAAATTCCAGATAGCTGGGCTGACAGTGTCACAGGCTCTGACACCTCTGGCTTCTGCTATAGCCGGCCCAGCCTTCTCCTCCCCAGTGCTACCATCAGGGTCCCAGGGGCCTTCTTCAGGGCAGTCTGTGGAATTCAAAATTCATGACACTGATTCTGAGGAGTTTTCCTGAGATGAAGACTACTTAGCATATTCCACCCAGATCCTTTCTCCTCTGGAATATGCTTCCCTAGAGAAAGAGTCTAATGGGGGTGACTCTCCCACTGAAGAACTTTCCTTTGGGGAAACTATTAATAAAATGATGGAATTCATTAATTGGGATTTGTCTCAAATCTCAGAAGAACAAGAGATATGAGCTACTCCAGCTGGATGCCCCTGTTCCTTCAGCAGTTCCAGCAGTCCTGCAAGCCTTCTTAGATGCCTTTAAGGAAGCATCTAAGACCTCTGACTCACAGGCCCCTACTCCTAAAAGATCTGATTGCTTCTGTAAGGTCCCTGAGGATTGCCAGTTTCTTTTTAAATGCCTCTCAGCTAACCCAGCTGTGGTTTCCATTACTTTGGATAAATCTTCACAGCTGTCTCCTACCAAACTGCTTCCTTCTGATAAGGAAAGTAAAATTTTGGAAAGGCTGGGTAAGAAGGTCTATACCTACTCCACCTTGGCTGTCGGGGCTTTAAGTTGTCAGACACACATGTGTAGGTATGCTTTGGCCTTTCTCACTCAGGATACCCAGTCTCTTTCCCCATTGCCTGACTCCGAGGCTAAATCACTGCTTCTCTCACTTTTATCAGCCTCCTCCCAGGTAGCTGTAGACACTCAAGTGTAGCTATGATGCAGTTGAGGCCTGTTCCAGAGCAGCAGCCTCTGCATCTGTTCTCAGAAGGATTCCTGGTTATGTTTCCAGGCACTTCCTGATGACATAAAGGCAGAATTGCTTGATGCTCCTCTAGATAATTCCTTCCTCTTTGACAACGCAGCTGCAGAATTATTTAAATCACTGCAGGAAGCCTGCTCGCTCCTCCACTTCTGCTCCTTCTGGAACTAGGCCTCATAAGCCTTCTAGGAGACACCCACAGGTTAAGGCTGTTACACCTTTCAGCAGCCCAGACAAATTCCTCTGACACACTGCCTCCTCTTCCACATCATACCCCCTTATCTCTTTGCCTATCTCTTTCCCTTTCTGCTTGGATGGAAATCACTCAGGACTCCTGGGTGATTTCAGTTACCCGAAGTGTATACTTTATGACTTGGAAGACTCTCCCTCCCTTTTAGGGAATACCTCAAACCCCCCCAGTCAACTAAATCAGTTTTCCTCGATTCTTGCTCAACTTTTCCATCAAGGCACCATCCAGTCTGTCCCAGCAGACCAACTAGAGAGGGGACTCTACTCCAGGATGTTTCTAGTTCCAAGGAAAGGTAGTCCGGGCCTATATTATATCTTTTCTTATTGAACAATTTCCTGGTGCTGCTTTCTTTCAGAATTCTCTGCCTGCCTGCTCTCCTTCCCCTTGTTCCTCATCAAGCATTCTTAGCTTCCCTGGAGCTCAAGGATGCATACTTGCATATCCCTATTCATTCTCACTTCAGGAAGTCTTTGTATTTCTCTGTGGGTTCTTTGCACTATCAGTTTACTGCCTTGCCCTTTGGCCTTTCTACTGCTCCAAGGGTATTTATAAAGTGCTTGGCCCCAGCTGTTGTCTATTTAAGGCTAAAAGGCTACAAGTCTACCCATCTTGGATGATCTGCTGTTTCTGGCCAACAGTCCAGACTTGTTAACCCAGCATCCGAACATAGTTTTTCCCCTTTCTGCTGGCCCTGGGTTTCTCAATAAATTTCAAAAAATCATCCCTTTTACCAAATCAAGATCTTATTTTCCTGGAGTGCAGGTTCTGCATAGATTTGAAGATGCTTTTTTCCCTCCTTTGGAGAAAGTAACTTATCTCAAAACCTTCATGGAGGCTCTTCTGCCTCTTCCTTCCATCATGTCCAGGGAGTTTCTAAGACTGCTGGGGTTCATGGCCACCACAATTCCCATGCTGTCCTTTGCATAGTTACACATGAGGAAATTCCAGTGGTTTCTAAAGACGGTTTGGTCCCAGCCTGCTCATCCCTTAGATGTCTTGTTTCCCCTGCTCCCCTATCTGAAAAGAGTCACATTGGTGGATGCAGCAACTCAGTCGGGACCCTGGCCTGCCTCTTCAGATACCTTAACCAGTTCATCAGTTCTTCACAGACACCTCATACTTGGGTTGGGGAGCAACCTTTGCTTCCATGAAAGTTCAGGGTCTTTGGTCCCCTTCGCAAAGGAAGGAACCATGTCAACATCATGGAAATGAGGGCTTTACTTCTAACTCTACAGACCTTCTACTGCCTGTTTCAGCCTGGACCTCTCAAGATCCTCGCAGACAGTGCCACGGTCCTTTGGTATATAAACAAGCAGGGGGGCACACAATCTTACCTTCTCTGCTGCCTAGCTGTCAAGGCTTGGGAATTGGCTACTAAACGCCAAGTGACTCTACATGCTGTGTACCACCTCTCTGCTCAGAACTCGGTGGCAGATGCATTAAGCAGCTCTATGACACAATCTCATGAGTGGATGCTTCACAGGGATGTGATCTGGAATCTAGTTCACTGTTGGGGAAATCCAGAACTGGAACTTTTTGCATCTCCCTATGACAGACAACTTCCTCACTTTTGTGCCAGGGTCCCTCACCCTCAAGCATGGAAGGTGGACAACGCTATCCATCTCATGGAAGAAGATGTTTCTCTATGCATTCCCCCCTTCTCTTTTAATTTAGAAAGTCCTGTTGAAAATTCTACAGCAGAATCCCAAAATCTTGCTGACCCTCTTTTGGCCAAGACCGCACTGGATGTTCTTCGTGTTTCACTGTTGCAGTCATTACATTTGGGTAATCTGCTGGCAGGTTGCCCTCAGTTGGCCTGAATAACAAAGTCTTGGGTCCGGTGTCGGTTGCTGTCTCCTCTTCCATGACTTCAGGATATATAAAACATATAAAACATGCAGCCGACGCCATTTTATTCAGTCTTTCTTGCTGTGCGGTGCCCAAAGCAGAAGCAGATCGCAAGTGCCGGTCGGCTGACTCCTGAAATTTTCGCATTCAAGTTTCAGAACCAAAGTCTTCAAACTAAAGCTAAGTACCTCGTTGGGGGAAGTTTTTCTTGCTCTTTACCGATGCCAGTAAAAGTTAATAATTGCATTACTTGTGGGAAGCAAATACCTCATAAGGATTTTCATTTGTACTGTATTCCTTGCCTAGGCCCAGATCATAACGTGCCTTGCTGTCGGTTTTGTTCTAGATTTAACCAACGCACTATTAAGCGTCGGTATATTTTTGCTTCTAAATATTTTGGATCAAGATTTAATTATCCTGAAATGTCGTCGGTTAGCAGTCCGACTACCGGAGTTCACAAAAAACGCAAAGAAAAAGACAGTGACAGACCTTCGAGGTCCAAAACCGATGACGAAGCTTCTCCTAAACCAGTCGCCGGTTTGCCGGTACTCATTGAGGTGCTTTCACAGCCCCTGATACCCGCTACTTTTGAGTCGCAGGCCTCTACCAAGACCCATTCGGAGTCCGGTATGCCGCGAGCTTCTTGGAGTATTGAACTCGCAAATGTCTCTCCCTTGGATGGGTCCGGAGCCGCTGAGCAAGCACCGGCTTCTGAGGATGTTTTCAGGCCTCAACATATTTATATTAAACCGACGGCAGCCTCAAAAACAAGGTCAAAAGCATCTTCTATGTCTAAAAATCCGGCGCATGAGCCACGTGCTCAGGCCCCTATGCCTAAAAAACAGATGATCAAAATGGCTAAAGACTTAATTACCTTGATCAGGGCCCCCCCCCCACTAAGAGGCCTAGGCAAGGCACTGATTATGAATCTTCAGATAAGGTTTCCATTTCTTCTGATTCCTCTTCTGATCAGGAATTTTCTATTCCACCCTATGAGGATTCTGATGCAGAGGAATCCATCCCATCTGCATCTCCTCCTGAGGATTACTCTTTTGGAGAGACTTTGCATTCTTTAAGGGAACATTTTCACTGGGAGAGACAGGACTTCTCTGAATCAAAAAAGAGGCTTAGGGATTTCCTTCTTCCTCAGCATAGGCCTTTGGCAAAACCTCCTGTATTAGACATTGTTGATGATGTGTTTTCAGAGTCAAGTATGGCTCCTGATTCCCTACCTCCGGCTCCTAGTAAGCCAGACAGATATTACAGGGTTCCTGACTCCCACAAATTTCTGTTCAAAAATCCTGCTGCTGATCCTAAGACTATTTCACAGGGTCCCAAGGGTGTAAAGGCCTCTACAGCCAAAAATCTTACCCCCTCTGATAGAGATTCCAGGGCGCTGGATAGATGGGGAAAGAAGGTTTATACGTCTGCAACCTTGGCAATCAATGCCTTAAACTGACAGTTTCATATGCTTAAATATCAACAGCATGTTATGGGCTTACTGAAACAGAAAATGATGCTGATTTCTGATTGTGTGGAAAATAACGAGTTACAGGAATTATTGCATTCAGCGGAACAGGTTGGAAAGCATACTTTGCAATGTGGTTTTGATTTCTTGGAGGCCTCTTGCAGGGCTACAGTTACTGGACCTGTCATTAGAAGGCATGCCTGGCTCAAGGAGCAAAATTTGCCTGATCATGTTAAAGCTAAATTGTTGTATGCACCTTTACAGCATGATACTCTGTTTGGTAATAAGGAAGAAGAGGTTTTAAAGAAAATGGAAGACAAAGCTAAATCTATGCAAACTGTAAAAGATTTCTTGCAAGTGCAGCCACCCAGGTTCAGCAGGCACTGGCCTACTAAAAACTGGTTCTTTCCTGTGCCCAACAGAGCGACTCAAGGCAAATCCAGGCGCTCAAAAGGCTCCAGCTACCAATCACAGGGTTCTTACAGGTCAAAGCAATGGGGTGCCTCCACCTCCAAATCTGGAGGAAACAAAGCACAACCCTACAGGAAACAGTCTCAACGAGTTTCCTCTACCATCACCAAGCACTTATCTTTTGGCAGCCCCGTTGGGGGGGGGGGGGGACTAGCACTTCATGCTCAAAATTGGCATTTTATTACCCAAGACAAGTGGGTATTAAACATAGTATCCCAGGGGTACAGATTTCATTTCCATACTTTGCCAGTTCCAAACGGATGGCCAGATCTGCCACAAAATCAGTGGGCAGAGGCTTAGAAACAAGTTATGTCTCTCATGGATATGTGGGATGTTCTTCATGTTTCACTGTTGCAGTCATTACATTTGGGTTATCCTGCTGGCAGGTTGCCCTCAGTCGGCCTGAATTCCAAAGTCTTGGGTCCTGCATCGGTTGCTGTCGCCTCTTCCCTGATGTCAGGTCATCAGGGATATAAAAGATGAGGCCAACGCCATTTTATTCAGTCTTTCTTGGCGCACGGTGCCCGAAGCAGAAGCAGTTTGCAAGTGCCTGTCGGCCGACTCCTGAGATTTTCGTGTTCGAGTTTCAGATCCGAAGTCTTCATTAAAAGCTAAGTACCCCATTGGGGAAACTTTTTTCTTGCTCCAGACTGATGTCAGAAAAAGTTTATAATTGTATTTCTTGTGGGAAGCAAATACCTCATAAGGGCTTTCATTCTTACTGTATTCCTTGCCTAGACCCTGACCACGGTGTTGCTAGTTGTCGGTTTTGTGCTAGATTTAACCAACGCACTATTAAGCGTCGGTACGATTTTGCATTAAGCTATTTTGGGCGAAGATTTAATTACACAATGTCATCAGATAGCCATCCGACTACCGGAGTTCACAAAAAACGAAAAGAAAAAGACAGGCAACCGAGGTCCAAAACCGACGACAAAGCTTCTCGTAAGCAAGTTGTCTGTTCACCGTTCCTCAGTGAGGTGCTTTTGCAGCCCCTGACACCCGCTACTTTAGAGTCGCAGGCTGCTACCGACTCCCACATGGAGTCGGCCAGGCCGCTGGAAACTCAAGGTATTGGAGCCTTGGAAATTATTCCCTCAGATGGGTCCAGAGCCACTGAGCAGGCATCGGCTTCTGAGGGTGTATTCAGACCTAAACAATTATATATTAAACAGACCTCAAAGACAAAGGCTAAAACACCTTTAAAGACAAAGAAACAAGTTCACCAGCCACAAGGACAGGCCTCCATGCCCAAAAAACAGATGCTCAAAATGGCCGAAGACTTAATTACCTTGATCAGGGGTTCCCATCCCCCTCCTGACAAGAGGCCTAGGCAAGAGACAGACTATGAATCTTCAGATCAGGTTTCCATTTCTTCTGATTCCTCTTCTGATCAGGAATATTTTCTTCCCCCCATGAGGATTCTGATGCTGAAGAATCAATTCCTTCAGCTTCTCCTCCTGAGGACTACTCTTTTTGGGAAACCTTGCATACCATGAGGGAGCACTTCCACTGGGAGAGCCAAGATTTTTCAGAATCTAAGAAAAGGCTCAGAGACTTCCTTTTACTACCTCAACACAGGCCTCTAGCTATTCCACCTGTGTTAGACATTGTAGATGATGTGTTCTCTGAGTCTAGTCTGACCCCTGACTCTCTAACTCCAGATCCTGTTAAGCCGGACAGATACTACAGGGTCCCTGACTTTCATAAATTCCTTTTCAAAAACCCTACTGCAGACCCAGAAACTATTTCTCAGGGTCCCAAAGGGGTCAAGGCTTCTACTGCAGGAAACCCTACCCCCTCTGATAGGGATTCTAGGGCACTGGATAGATGGGGAAAAAAGATTTACACATCTGCTACTTTGGCTGTAAGGGCCTTAAATTGCCAGTTTCATATGCTCAAATATCAGCAATATATCATGACACTGCTTAAACAGAAAATGATGGCAAATTCTGATTGTGCAGAAAACAAAGAAATGCAGGGTTTATTGCATGCAGCTGAACAAGTTGGAAAGCATACTTTACAATGTGGGTTTGATTCTCTGGTGGCCTTGTGCAGGGCCACTGTTATGGGTTCTGTCATTAGGAGGCATGCTTGGTTAAAGGAACAAAATCTGCCGGACCATGTTAAAGCAAAATTATTAGATGTTCCTTTACAACATGATACCTTGTTTGGTGTTAAGGCAGAAGAGGTGTTAAAGAAAATGGAGGAAAAGCTAAATCTATACAAACGGTCAAGGATTTCTTACAGGTACAGCCACCTAGATTTAGCAGACACTGGCCTACAAAGAATTGGTCCTTTCCAGTCTCGGACAGACCTCAAAGGGGCAGATCCAGACACCCTAGAGGCAGATCACAGCCACAAGGTTCCTACAGGTCTAAGCAGTGGAGTGCTTCTACCTCCAAAGGTGGAGAAGACAAATCACAACCATACAGGAAACAGTCCCAATGACTTCCCCCTGCCTGCACCAAGCATTTATCTTCTGGCAGCACCCTTAGGGGGAAAACTAGCACTTTTTTCTCAAAATTGGCACATTGTAACCCAGGACAAATGGGTTCTAGACATAGTGTCACAAGGCTACAAGTTTCATTTCCATACCCTGCCAAGGGCAAACGGTTGGCCAGACCTGCCAAAAAATCAATGGGCAGAGGCTCAAAAACAAGTCGCAGCTCTTATGGACATGAGGGCTATTCAATAAGTGCCACAGCAAGAGCAGGGACAAGGATTTTACTCAAGACTGTTCTTGGTACCCAGAAAGGACAAAGCATGGAGACCAATACTGGACCTGTCTATTCTAAACACTTTCCTGGATATTCCAAAATTCAAGATGTTGACCTTACAGCAGCTTCTGCCCATGCTGGGCAGCAAGGCTTGGCTCGTGACTTTAGACCTAAAAGAGGCATACCTGCATGTCCCAATCAGACAATCATGCAGAAGATACCTCAGATTCAAGGCTGGCTCAAAGCATTACCAATTCTCTGCACTGCCCTTTGGCTTATCTACTGCGCCCAGGGTCTTCACAAAGTGCCTGGCACCAGTAATTGCTTACTGCAGACAAAGGCACCAGTAATTGCTAACTGCAGACAAAGAGGAATACAAATATATCCTTACTTGGACGACTGCCTCATACAAGCAGAGAACAAGGACATTCTACTACAGCATCTGACATTTGTGATAAGACTTTTAACATGCCTAGGGTACACAGTCAACAAAAAGAAATCAAAACTAGTACCCTCTCCAGATATAATATTCCTGGGTGCAAGCTTAAATACAACTGCCCAGATGGCTTATCCTACTCCAGACAAACAAAGGCAACTGACAGCCTATTTCAAGGAAATGGCAACAAAGGCCCAGTTATCTGCAAGAAAAATTCTGCAGGCTTTGGGCTTCATGGCATCCTGCATCTTACTAATTCCATATGCAAGACTGCATATGAGGAAAATTCAGTGGTACCTAAAAAGTGTCTGGACACAGCATTGCCACAGTCTGGAAACAAAAATTACTCTAATTCCCTGCCTGCAACAGGAATTTTGATGGTGGGCAAAGGCTTGTAACCAAAACAAGGGACAGCCATTCTCACTACTCCCAGCCAGGCAGAGCCTAACGACGGATGCATCAGATTATGCCTGGGAGGCACACATGGCAGGAAGAGGCATTCAGGGCACCTGGTCCACAAACCAAAAGCATCTACATATCAATCAAAAAAGAGATGCTAGCTGTTCAAAATGCCCTGACAGCCTTCAAGGACCTACTTCAACCGGGACAATTACTGATGAAGACAGACAACACCACGGTCATGTTGTACATAAACAAGCAGGGGGCACTCATTCTTATCCCCTGTGCAGACTAGCCATGGCTTTATGGGACACAGCATTGACTTACCAAGTTCATCTGCAGGCACAATTCCTGCCAGGAAAGGAAAATACTCTGGCAGACGAACTAAGCAGAAACCTCATGGATCCCCACGAGTGGCACCTGGATCCACAAGTCTTCAGCATGATAACAAAGAAATGGGGACGCCCGGACATAGATCTATTTGCCTCCCCTCAAAACAATCAACTAAAAAGATTCTGCACAAGGACTTATCACAGACAAGCTTGGAAAGTGGACGCCTTATCTTTCAACTGGACAAACCTCTCAATATATGCCTTTCCTCCACTGCCTCTCCTCCCCAAGTTACTCCTAAAGATCAGGCAGGAGAAACTAAAAATGATTCTGATTGCCCCAGACTAGCCACGCCAGTACTGGTATCTGATCTTAAGGAGCTTGTCCCAATGCCCAGACTTGACCTTTCCTCAAATACCTCATCTACTGTCCCAGCAAAACAATCAGATTCTGCACAGCCAACTCAGGAACCTAAACCTGGCAGCATGGCGGATAATGTAGCCATACAAACCATACCTCTCAGTAAAGCTGTGATGGATGTCATTTTGGAAACCAGAAGGCCTAGTACTAGAAAATCCTATGCTGGGAAATGGAAGAGATTTTGCGCTTGGAACCAAGCTCAAGGAACTGATACAGCTGTCCCAAATATTCCTCAGATTTTGCAATACTTAACTGAGATGCTGGATAAAGGCCTATCTTTTTCATCAATTAAAATCCATGCCTCTGCCATTTTGGCTCATTACAATACAGAGCCACCGCTCTTTTCTCATCCTTTATTAAGGCAGTACCTCAGAGGAGCCAAAAATTTAAGGCCTCCAAGGAGAACGCCAATACCTGCATGGGACCTCAATTATGTCTTGGAAAAACTCACCTTACCTCCTTTTGAGCCAGCTGCTACTGCGGTCATAAAGTTTTTATCTTGGAAAACAGCTCTGCTCCTAGCAATAACTTCTGCAAGACGAGTTTCAGAGCTACAAGCTCTCATGGCTGTGGAACCCTTTATCATTTTCTATCTAGACAGAGTCTCTCTGAGAACAAACCCTACATTTATGCCTAAGGTGGTATCCAGTGTAGCCCTTAACCAAACAATTCATTTGCCAACTTTTTATCCAAATCCACTGAACAAGGGGGAGAAAATTCTGCATTCTTTGGACGTACACAGACAACTTTCTACTTGGACAAAACTAGTTTTCAGAAAGACAGAGCAATTACTAGTGGCATATGCCACAGCATCGCAAGGAAAGGCTATCTCCAAGCAGACTATTTCAAAGTGGATAGGTCACTGCATTCGTTTCTGCTACTCACAGCATGGCAAACCAGTGCCTAAGGGCATTAGGCCACATTCAGCCAGAGCTGCAGCCACATCTGCAGCCTTTCTCAGGGGAGTACCAACCAAAGACATTTTGGAGGCTGCTACTTGGAGTTCAGTGCATACCTTTACAAAACATTACAATCTTCCTCTTTACTCTAAATCCAGGGCAGGCTTTGCCACTGCAGTTCTGCAGGGCCTCATAGCCGCTCCTAATGCTGTTTAGCTCCAGCTCCCCCAAACTTAGCTTTGGGACTCAACCCAAATGTAATGACTGCAGCAGTGAAACACGAAGAACATAGTACAGTTGTGTACACTTACCATAAATGTAGATGTTCGAGTGTATTCACTATTGCAGGGCAGATTACCCACCCGCCACCCCCCTTATTTTTGCTGGAACTTATCTTTACTTCTCTAATCTATACAACCTTGGTGGTGTATTTGCTTATTGATGAAGGTAAAGCTTATTTTGGTGCATGTATGTTTTATGTACATAATTTTAGACTACCCTTTCGGGAGCACCTGACATCTGGGGCAAGAAAAACTGAATAAAATGGCATTGGCTGCATCTTTTATACCCCTGACAACCTGACGTCAGGGAAGAGGCGATAGCAACCGACGCAGGACCCAAGACTTTGGAATTCAGGTCGAATGAGATCAACCTGCCAGCAGGATAACCCAAATGTAATGACTGCAACAGTGAATACACTCAAACATCTACATTTATGGTAAGTGTATACAACTGTACTTTATTCACCCAGTACCAGAAAAGGAAAAAGGACAAGGTTTTTATTCAAGACTTTTCCTGGTACCCAGAAAAGACCATTCTTGGCATCCAATACTGGACTTATCAACTTTGAACACATTCCTGTGCATTCCAAAATTCAAAATGCTGACTTTACAACAGCTACTGCCTATGCTGGGCAGGAACGCTTGGATAGTGACTCTAGACTTAAAAAGAGGCATACCTGCATATCCCAATAAGGGAATCATGCAGAAGATACCTCCGCTTCAAGGCAGGTTTTTTTGCATTACCAATTATATGCACTGCCCTTTGGCTTATCTAGTGCGCCCAGGGTCTTTACAAAGTGCCTGGCACCAGTAATTGCATTCTGCAGACAAAGAAGCATACAAAGTTATCCTTATCTGGACGACTGTCTCATTCAAGCAGAGGACAAGAACACTCTTCTTCAACATCTGGCATTTGTAAAAAGGCTTCTAACACGCCTAGGGTACACAATAAACGAAAAGAAATCCCAACTGGTACCCTGTCAAATAATTACATTCCTGTGTGCAAGCTTGAATACAACTGCCCAGATGGCTTACCTTACGCCAGACAAACAAAGGCAACTGACAACATACTTAAAACAAATGGCAACAAAATCCCAGTTATCTGCAAGACAAATTCTGCAGGCTTTGGGGTTCATGGCATCCTGCATTCTACTAATTCCATATGCAAGACTGCATATGAGGAAACTTCAGTGGTACCTAAAAAGTTTATGGAGTCAACTTTGTCACTATCTGGAAACAATGATTCCTCTCATTCCCTGCCTACTACAGGAGTTTCTTTGGTGGGCAGAGGCATGTTACCAAAACAAGGGACTGTCATTCACTCTACCCCCTGCCACCCAAACCCTAACTACAGACGCATCAGACTATGCTTGGGGGGCCCACCTACCAGGGAGATGCATTCATGGAGCCCAAAACAAATGCATCTGCATATCAACTAGAAAGAGATGCTAGCTGTTCAGAATGCTCTGACAGCCTTCAAGGACTTACTTCATCCAGGACAACTACTGATAAAGACGGACAACACCATGGTTATGTGGTACATAAACAAGCTGGGGGGTACACATTCCTACCCCCTTTGCAGACTAGCCATGGCATTGTGGAACACAGCTTTGACTTACCAAATACATCTTCAAGCTCAGTTCCTGCCAGGAAAACAAAATATTCTGGCAGACGACCTAAGCAGAAATCTTATGGACCCGCACAAATGGAAACTGGATCCACAAATCGTCAGCATGTTAACACAGAAATGGGGGAGCCCAGAGATGGATTTATTTGCCTCTCCCCAATATTATCAGTTGGACAAATTCTGCACAAGAACTCATCATAAAAAAGCATGGAAAGTGGATGCCCTATCCTTCAGTTGGAAAAACCTATCAGTCTATGCCTTTCCCCCTCTGCCTCTTCTCTCCAAAGTCTTACTAAAAGTCAGACAGGAAAAAACAAAACTTATCCTAGTTGCTCTGGGCTGGCCTTGCCAGCACTGGTATCCACTTCTAAGGAACATGTCTCAACTTCCTCCTTGGTACTTGCCTCAAATACCTCATCTACTGTCTCAGCAGAACAATCAAAGTCTGCACACTCGGCTCCAAACTCTGAATCTTGCAGCATGGCAGATCATTTAATTATTCAAACAGCACCTCTCAGTAAATCTGTGATGGATGTCATTTTGGAAGCCAGAAGGCCTAGTACTAGAAAATCTTATGCTGATAAATGGAAGAGATTCTGTGATTGGAACCAAGCACAAGGAACAGACACAGCAAAACCCAATATTCCTCAGATTTTACAATATTTGACTGAGATGCTTGACAAGGGCCTATCTTTTTCTTCAGTAAAAATCCATGCCTCTGCTATCTCGGCTCATTACAACACGGAGCCTCCCCTCTTTACTCATCCTCTGCTTAAACAGTATCTTAGAGGGGCCAACAATTTAAGGCCTCCCAGAAGATCACCAACTCCTGCATGGGACCTCAATTTTGTGCTGGAAAAACTCACCTTGCCTCCTTTTGAACCAGCATCTACTGCGGGTATAACATTTCTATCTTGGAAAACAGCTTTTCTCTTGGCAGTCACTTCAACAAGAAGGGTTTCAGAACTACAGGCTCTCATGGCTGTGGAGCCTTTTATTACATTTTACCCGGACGGGGTGTCCCTCAGGACCAATCCTTCTTTTATGCCTAAGGTGGTATCCAGTGTGGTTTTTAACCAGACAATTCACCTGCCAACTTTTTTACCCAAATCCACAGAACAAGGGGGAGTGGACTTCTGCATTCATTGGACGTGCACAGACAACAAATATTCTACTTAAACAGGACCAAATCTCTAAGAAAGTCTGAGCAACTACTAGTAGCATTTGCTGCGGGGTCAGAGGGGAAGGCTATATCAAAGCAGACTATTTCTAAGTGGATAAGCCACGACATTTGATGTTCTTCGTGTTTCACTGTTGCAGTCATTACTCTTGGGTTATCCTGCTGGCAGGCTACCCTCAGTCGGCCTGAATTCCAAAGTCTAGGTCTGGCGTCGGTTGCTGTCACCACTTCCCTGACGTCAGTGCCAGGGGTATAAAAGATGCAGCCGACGCCATTTTCTTCAGTCTTTCTTTCCGCGCAGTGCCCGAAGCAGAAGCAGTTCGCAAGTGCAGATCGGCCAACTCCAGAGAGTTTCATGTACGAATTTCAGATGCAAAGTCTTCATTTAAAGCTAAGTACCCCATTGGGGAATACTTTTTTCTTGCTCCAGACCGATGTCAGAAAAAGTTAATAATTGTATTTCTTGTGGGAAGCAAATACCTCATAAGGATTTTCATTCTTACTGTATTCCGTGCCTAGGCCCTGACCACGACGTTGCTTGTTGTCGGTTTTGTGCTAGATGTAACCAGCGCACTGTAAAGCGCCAGTATTATTTTGCTTTTCACTATTTTGTTAGAAGATTTAATTACATGATGCCGTCGGACAACCAACCGACTACCGCAATTCACAAGAAACGCAAAGAAAAAGAAAATGACAGGCATCCGAGGTCTAAAACCGATGATGAGGCTTCTTCTAAGCCAGTCGCCGGTTCGCCGGCTCTCAGTGACGCCCGCTACTTTGGAGCCGCAGGCTGCTACAGACTCCCACGTGGAGTCGCCTAGGTCGCTGGAAGCTCAAGGTATTGGACCTTCGGAAACTATTCCCTCAGATGGGTCCGGAGCCGCTGAGCAGGTATGGGCTTTTGAGGGTGCTTTCAGACCTACTCAGTTGTACATTAAAGCGACACCAGCTACAAGGGCAAAGACTAAAGCATCTTTAAAGACAAAGAAACAAGTGCAACAGCCTCATGGTCAGGCCTCCATGCCCAAAAAACAGATGCTCAAAATGGCCGAAGACTTAATTACTTTGATCAGGGGTTCCCATCCCCCATCTGATAAGAGGCCTAGGCAAGAGGCAGAATATGAATCTTCAGATCAGGTTTCCATTTCTTCAGATTCCTCTGCTGATCAGGAATACTCTCTTCCTCCCTGTGAGGATTCTGATGCTGAAGAATCTATCCCTTCAGCCTCTCCTCCTGAGGATTACTCTTTTGGGGAAACCTTGCATACCATGAGGGAACATTTCCACTGGGAGAGCCAAGATTATTCTGAAAAGGCTCAGAGATTTCCTTTTACTTCCTCAACACAGACCCCTAGCTATTCCGCCTGTGTTAGATATTGTAGATGATGTATTTTCAGAGTCCAGTCTGACTCCTGACTCCTTACCTCCAGCTCCTGTTAAGCTGGACAGGTACTACAGGGTGCCTGACTCTCTTAAATTCCTTTTCAAGAACCCTGCTGCTGACCCAGAAACTGTTTGTCAGGGTCCCAAAGGGGTCAAGGCATCCAATGCAAAAACCCTACTCCCTCCGACAGATTCTAGGGTATTAGGCATATGGGGAAAGAACATTTACACCTCTGCTACCTTGGCTATAAGGGATTTTAATTGCCAATTTCATATGCTCAAATATCAACAATATATTATGTCACTGCTTAAACAGAAAATGTTGATAAATTCTGAAGGTGCAGAAAACAAAGAAATGCAGGATTTATTGCATGCAGCTGAACAAGTTGGAAAGCATACTTTGCAATGTGGTTTTGATTCTTTGGAGGCCTCCTGCAGGGCCGCTGTCACGGGTTCTGTCATTAGGAGGCATGCTTGGTTAAAGGAACAAAATTTACCAGATAATGTTAAAGCAAAATTATTAGATGCTCCATTACAGCATGATACTTTGTTTGGTCTTAAAGCAGAAGAGGTGTTAAAGAAAATGGAGGACAAAGCTAAATCTATGCAAACAGTCAAGGATTTCTTACAAGTACAGCCTTCAAGATTTAGCAGACACTGGCCTATAAAGTATTGGTCCTTTCCAGTGTCAGACAGCCCACAAAGGGGCAGATACAGATCCCCAAGAGGCAGATCCCAGCCCCAAGGTTCATACAGATCTAAACAATGGGGTGCTTCTACCTCCAAACGTGGAGAAGACAAATCACAGCCTTACAGGAAACAGTCCCAATGACTTCCCCCTGCCTGCACCAAGCACTTATCTTCAGGCGGCACCTTTAGGGGGAAAACTAGCACTTTTTTCTCAAAATTGGCACATCATAACCCAGGACAAATGGGTCTTAGACATAGTGTCACAGGGCTGCAAGTTTCACTTTCATACCCTGCCAAGGGAAAACGGTTGGCCAGACCTACCAAAAAACCAATGGGCAGAGGCACAAAAACAAGTCTCATCCCTCATGGACATGAGGGCCATTCAACAAGTACCGGAACAAGAGCAGGGACAAGGCTTTTATTCAAGACTCTTCCTGGTACCCAGAAAGGACAAAGCCTGGAGACCAATACCAGACCTATCTATTCTAAACACATATCTGGATATACCAAAATTCAAAATGTTGACCTTACAGCAGCTTCTTCCCATGCTGGGCAAGAAGGCTTGGCTTGTGACTTTAGACCTAAAAGAGGCTTACCTGCATGTCCCAATCAGACAGTCATGCAGAAGATACCTCAGATTCAAAGCTGACTCAATGCACTAACAATTCTCTGCACTGCCCTTTGGCTTATCTACTGCGCCCAGGGTCTTCACAAACTGCCTGGCACCAGTAATTGCATTTTGCAGACAAAGAGGAGTACAAATATATCCTTACTTGGATGACTGCCTCATACAAGCAGAGAACAAGGACATTCTACTACAGCATCTGGCGTTTGTAAAGAAATTACTACCATGCCTAGGGCACACAGTCAATGAACAAAAATCAAAACTAATACCCTCTCAAGAGATAAAATTCCTGGGTGCAAGCTTAAATACAGCTGCCCAGATGGCTTATCTCACGCCAGACAAACAAAGGCAACTGACTACCTATTTCAAACTGTTGCCAACAAAGGCCCAGTTATCTGCAAAAAAAATTCTGCAGGCTTTGGGCTTCATGACATCCTGCATTTTATTAATTCCATATGCAAGACTGCATATGAGGAAACTTCAATGGTACCTAAAAAGTGTTTGGACTCAGCATTGCCACAGCCTGGAAACAATAATTACTCTCTTTCCCTGCCTGCAACAGGAGTTTCGATGGTGGGCGAAGGCCTGTCACCAGAACAAGGGATAGCCATTCACCTTACCCCCAGCCAGGCAGACATTGACAACGGATGCATCAGATTATGCCTGGGGGGGCACACATAGCAGGAAGATGTATTCAAGGCACATGGTCCCCCAACCATATGCATCTATATGTCAATCAAAAAGAGATGCTAGCTGTTCAGGATGCTCTGATAGCCCTCAAGGACCTACTTCATCCGGGACAACTACTGATAAAGACGGACAATACCACGGTCATGTGGTATATAAACAAGCAGGGAGGCACTCATTCTTACCCCCTCTGCAGACTAGCCATGACTTTGTGGGACACAGCATTGACCTATCACGTACATCTGCAGGCACAATTCCTGCCAGGAAAGATAAATATTCTGGCAGACGAACTAAGTAGAAACCTCATGGATCCCCACGAGTGGAAATTGGATCCACAAATCTTCAAAATGATAACAAGGAAATGGGGATGCCTGGACATAGACCTATTTGCCTCTCCTCACAATTACCAACTAAAGAGATTCTGCACAAGGACTTATCACAGACAAGCATGGAAAGTGGATGCCCTATCTTTCAGCTGGAAACACTTAACAGTATTTGCCTTTCCTCCACTGCCTCTCCTCCCCAAATTACTCCTAAAGTTCAGACAAGAGAAGCCAAAAGTGATACTGATTGCCCCAGACAGGCCCCGCCAGCATTCGTATCCAATCCTAAGGAACTTGTCTCAATGCTCAGCCTGGACCTTACCTCAAATACCTTACCTACTGTCCCAACAAAACAATCAGATCCTGCACAGCCAACTCAAGACCTTAAATCTGGCAGCATGGCAGATAATGTAGTCATACAAAACACACCTCTCACTAAAGCGGTGATGGATGTCATTTTGGAGGCCAGGAGGCCTAGTACTAGAAAATCTTATGCTGGAAAATGGAAGAGATTCTGTGCCTGGAACCAGGCACAAGGAATTGACACAGCAGTACCAAATATTCCTCAGATTTTACAATACTTGACTGAGATGCTGGACAAAGGCTTATCCTTTTCATCAATTAAAATTCATGCCTCTGCCATTTCGGCTCATTACAATACAGAGCCACCAATCTTTTCTCATCCTTTGTTAAGGCAATGTCTCAGAGGAGCCAAAAATTTAAGGCCTCCAAGGAGATCACCAATACCTGCATGGGACCTCAATTATGTTTTGGAAAAACTCACTCTGCCCCCTTTTGAGCCAGCTGACATAAAGTTTTTATCTTGGAAAACAGCTCTGATCCTGCCAATAACCTCTGCAAGATGAGTCTCAGAGCTACAGGTACTCATGGCTGTGGAACCTTTTATCATTTTTTATCCAGACAGGGTTTCTCTGAGAACAAACCTGACATTTATGCCTAAGGTAGTGTCCAGTGTGCCCCTTAACCAAACTATTCATCTGCCTACTTTTTATCCAATCCCACAGAATAAGGGGGAGAGAATTCTGCATTCTTTGGACATACACAGACAGCTATGCTTCTACTTGAACAGAACCAAAGCTTTCAGAAAGACTGAGCAACTACTAGTGGCATATGCTGCAGGATCACAAGGAAAGGCTATCTCAAAGCAGACCATATCAAAGTGGATAGGCCACTGCATTCGTTTCTGCTATTCACAACATGGCAAGCCAGTGCCTGAGGGCATTAGGCCACATTCTACCAGAGCAGCAGCCACTTCAGCAGCCTTTCTCAGGGGAGTACCAATCAAAGACGTTTTAGAGGCTGCTACCTGGAGTTCAGTGCACACCTTTACAAAGCACTATCACTTACCACTCTACTCTAAATCCAAGGCAGGCTTTGCCACTGCAGTTCTGCAGGGCCTCATAGCCGGTCCTAATGCTATTTAGCTCCAGCCTCCCAACCATAGCTTTGCGATTCAACCCAAGAGTAATGACTGCAACAGTGAAACACGAAGAACATAGTACAGTTGTGTACACTTACCATAAATGTAGATGTTCGAGTGTATTCACTGTTGCAGTCCAGGATGTTCATCGTGCATACAGCTGCAGTCATAACAGATGGGTTATCCTGCCGTCAGGCGGGTCCTCGGTCGGCCAAATTCCAAAGTCTAGGTCCGGCGTCGGTTGTCGTCGCTTCCTCCCTGACGTCAGTGCGGCAGGGGTATAAGAGGCAGCCGACGCCATTTTCCCCAGTCTTTCTTGCCGCGCGGTGCCCGAAGCAGTTCGCAAGTGCCGGTCGGCCAGCTCCTGAGATTTACGAAAGTATTTCAGCCGAAGTCTTCTTGAAAGCTAAGTACCCCGTTGGGAAAACTTTTCTTGCCTCAGACCGATGTCAGACAAAGTTAATAATTGCATTTCATGTGGGAAGCAAATACCGCATAAGGATTTCCACTCTTACTGTATACCTTGCTTAGGCCCAGACCACGACGTCTCGGCCTGCCGTTTTTGTGCTAGATTCAACAAACGCACTATTAAGCGTCGGGCGGAGTTCGCCCTTCACTTTTTTGGCAAAAAATTAATTATATTATGTCGTCGGATACTCCGACTCCAGTTTTGAGCAAAAAACACAAAGATAAGGACCGGCATACGAGGTCCGCACCACCTACTGATACCATGCTAAGGCCGACTACCGGTTCTCCGGTACTCAGCGAGGCGCCTACGCAGCCCCTGAGTACCGATGACATTGCATTACCGGTGTCTTCAGTACCCGAGGTCGCAGGCTCCTCGGCCCCCATTCCTACTACAGATACCGACGCCACTCCTGGCGGGGAAACTCAGAATTCAGACAGGCCTGCCATTTCTCAAGGGGTCTTTAGGCCTTCCTCCTTCTCTATTAAAGCCTTCACTAAATCTAAAACAGCCATGAAAACCAAAAAACAGGTTCCTCAGACACCCTCTCAAGGCACCATGCCTAAAAAACAGATGCTTAAAATGGCTGAGGATTTGATTACTCTTATCAGGGGTTCTCAACCCCCCTCTGACAAAAGGCCCAGATTAGAGGAAGACTACCCTTCCTCAGATCAAGCTTCTATTACCTCAGAACTATCTGAGGACCAGGATTGTGCCTATTCTCCATTCGAAGACCCTGATGCAGAGGAGTCTATTCCCTCGGTCTCCCCTCCTGAGGACTTCTCTTTTGGGGAAACCCTGCATACATTGAGGGAACACTTTCACTGGGAAGGCCAAGATTACTCAGATTCCAAGAAAAGGCTCAGGGAATTTCTTCTACTTCCCCAGCATAGGCCTCTGGCTATCCCGCCTGTTTTAGATATATTGGATGATGTGTACACAGAAGCCAGCCTTAATCCTGATTCTTTGCCTCCAGCTCCTGTTAAACCAGACAGGTATTACCGGGTTCCTGATTCTCACCAGTTCCTATACAAAAGCCATACTGCTGACCCAGAAACTATTTCACAGGGTCCCAAGGGAATTAAGTCCTCTACTGCTAAAAACCCATTACCTTCAGAGAGAGATTCCAGAGCTTTAGAAAGGTGGGGGAAAAAGGTGTACACCTCGGCCACTTTAACCATGAGGGCATTAAACTGTCAGTTCCATATGTTAAAGTATCAACAGTTTTTGATATCTCAGCTGAAAAGCAAAATGACACAACCAGAACAACCAGATTTAAAAGAGTTTCAGGATTTGTTGCATGGTGCAGAGCAAGTGGGTAAACATACCTTGCAGTGTGGTTTTGATGCTTTAGAGGCCTCATGTAGAGCTGCTGTTACGGGGTCTGTTATACGTAGGCATGCTTGGCTCAAAGAGCAAACCTTACCAGATCATGTCAAAGCTAAATTATTAGATGCATCTCTTCAAAAAGATGTATTGTTTGGTGTTAAAGCAGAGGAGGTGCTAAAGAAAATGGAGGAAAAAGCGAAATCAATGCAAACAGTGAAAGATTTCCTGCAGGTACAGCCTCCACGTTTCAGCAGAAACTGGCCTTCAAAAAATTGGTCCTTTCCAGCCACGGACAGACCTCAAAGGGGCAGATACAGGCGTTCAAGGGGTAGAGGGCAGCCTCAAGGATCTTTCAGAGCCAGACAGTGGCAAGCACCAACCCCAAGAGGTGGAGAAGATAGATCACAGTCTTTCAGAAAGCAGAGACAATGACTTCCCCCTACACCTGCCAAGCAAAGCTTTAATGGCAGCACCGTTGGGCGGAAAACTGACATTATTCTCAAAAAATTGGCATATTGTTACAAAAGACAAATGGATTCTGGACATTATAGACAGAGGCTACAGGTTCCACTTTCACACCCTTCCAAAAATGAGAGGCATGCCAAACCTGTCACAAAATCAAAGGGCAGAGGCACAAAAACAAATTTCAGCTCTCATGGACATGAAGGCAATTCAAGAGGTACCTGCAAAAGAACAAGGTCAAGGGTTTTATTCCAGACTATTCCTGGTACCAAGGAAGGACAAAGATTGGAGACCTATCTTAGACCTATCCATCCTAAACACATATCTACAGGTGCCAAAATTCAAGATGCTCACATTACAGCAGCTTCTTCCCATGCTGGGCAAGGAGCCTTGGCTGGTAACATTGGACCTCAAGGAGGCATACCTGCATGTCCCTATCAGACAAGATTGCAGAAGATAACTCAGATTTCTTGCAGGTTCAACCCATTACCAATTCTCTGCATTGCCCTTTGGCTTATCTACTGCACCCAGAGTGTTTACGAAATGCCTGGCATCAGTAATTGCCTTCTGCAGACTACAAGGGATACAAATCTACCCATATCTGGATGACTGCCTGATCCAAACGGACAGCAAGGACAATACTACTGCAGCAGCTGGCGTTTGTAATAAAACTGTTGAACTTCCTGGGATACACAGTCAACAAAAAGAAATCAAAACTAATACCCTCTCAACAAATAATTTTCTCTGGGTGCCAACTTGGATACAACCACCCAGATGGCCTACCTCACGCCAGACAAGCAAGGGCAACTGTCTCAATACTTCAGAAAAATGGCGACTTACACCAGGCTAACTGCAAGGAAAGTCCTGCAGGCTCTGGGATTCATGGCATCTTGCATCCTACTTATCCCATGTGCAAAGCTGCATATGAGGAAACTTCAATGGTATCTAAAAAAACTTATGGTCTCAACACAGCCACAGCTTGGAAGCAATTATACCACTCATTCCATGCCTTCAAAAGGAATTTATGTGGTAGGCTCAAGCTTGCCAAAGAAACACAGGTCTTCCTTTCTGTGTACCTCAAGCAACTCAAATCATCACAACAGATGCCTCAGACTACGCCTGGGGAGCACACATGACAAATCAGTGCATTCAGGGAAAATGGGCACGAAAAGAGGAGCTCCTTCACATCAACCAAAAGGAAATGCTAGCCGTGCAAAAGGCTATTATGACCTTAAAAGACCTACTGCATCCAGGCCAGCTATTGATAAGGACAGACAACACCACAGTGATGTGGTACATAAACAAACAGGGGGGAACTCATTCATACCCCCTGTGCAGGCAAGCCATGACCCTATGGAACACAGCACTGGAATTGAAAATTCAACTACAGGCACAATTCCTGCCAGGGAAGGAAAACACACTGGCAGACAACCTAAGCAGAAATATGACAGATCCACACGAATGGAAGTTGCATCCTCAAATTTTCACAAAGATAACTCCGGCATGGGGACAGCCAGACATAGATCTCTTTGCTACACACAGAAATTGCCAGTTGAAAACATTTTGTTCAAGGACCTATCATCCACAGGCCTGGAAAGTGGACGCACTTTCCTTCAATTGGGCAACATTGACAGTCTATGCCTTCCCGCCTCTTCCTCTGCTGCCCAAAGTTCTATTAAAAGCCAGAGCAGAGAGGCCGAAAATGATTCTCATTGCTCCAGACTGGCCAAGGCAACACTGGTATCCGCTTCTGAAGAGCCTGACACATTCCCCACCATGAATCCTACCTCTAGTCCGTCTTCTGTTGTCCCAGCACAACTACAAAACTCTTCACAGCCATCTCAAAACTCTAAATCTAGCTGCATGGAGAATTCTTTGATTTCACAACAGTTTCTCCTCTCCAAGGAGGTGCAGGATGTCATCTTGGAGGCCAGAAGACCTTCTACTAGAAAGGCCTACTCCGCCAAATGGAAACGATTTTGTGCCTGGAATCAAGAGAAGGGACAGAATCCTTGGCTAATAAATATACCTCAAATTTTACAGTACCTAGCTGAGATGTTAAACAATGGACTTTCCTTCTCCTCCATCAAGATCCATGCTTCAGCCATTTCTGCACAATACAACACAGATCCTCCTTTATTCTCTCATCCTCTCTTAAGGCAGTTCCTTAGAGGGGCAAAGAATATAAAACCCCCAAGGAAACTACCAGTCCCTGCTTGGGACCTCAACTTCGTATTGGAAAAGCTGACCCTTCCTCCCTTCGAGCCAGCTTCTTCATCAGAGTTACAGTACTTGTCATGGAAAACAGCCTTTCTTCTGGCTATCACCTCAGCTCGCAGGGTTTCGGAGCTACAGGCCCTCATGGCTGTGCAACCATTCATCATTTTCCATCAGGACAGAGTTTCCTTACGAACCATCCCTACATTTATGCCAAAGGTAATATCCAGTGTAGCTTTGAATCAGACTATATCCACTTACCTACCTTTTATCCTAATCCACAGAACAAAGGGGAAAGACTACTACATTCCTTGGACATTCACAGACAACTTCGTTATTATTTGGACAGGACAAAGCCATTCAGGAAATCTGAGCAACTTTTTGTGTCCTATGCTGCAGGTGCTCAAGGAAAGGCTATTTCCAAACAGACAATTTCAAAATGGATAGCCCACTGCATACGCTTTTGTTACTCATTTCATGGAAAAACTGTGCCTGCATGCATCAGATCCCACTCCACCAGAGCCCCACAGCTACGTCTGCAGCCTTCCTCAGGGGGGTCCCTACCAAGGATATTTTGGAAGCAGCCACCTGGAGTTCAGTGCACACTTTCTCCAAGCACTATCACCTCCCACTGTACTCTAAATCTAGAGCGGGCTTTGCCACAGCAATCCTGCAGGGCATCCTAGCCCCTCCTAGTTCCACTTAGTGCCTACCACCCCTACTTAGCTTTGGGATTCTACCCATCTGTTATAACTGCAGCTGTATGCACGATGAACATAGTACAGTTTTGTACCTACCATAAATGTAGATGTTCGAGTGCTCATACAGCTGCAGTCCAGGTTTCCCTCCCTCCAACCCCTCTTAGGACAGGCCTTATGACAAACCCTTTTCATATAACCTTTTGGGGTACTCTTTTATGGTGTATTTGCTTGCAACTACTGTTTTTGATTTATCAGCATTGCATTTTTGCATAAAATTATGTTTGCCTTCCTTCTGGGGGCACCTGACATCTGGGGCAAGAAAAATTGAAGAAAATGGCGTTGGCTGCCTCTTTTATACCCCTGCCGCACTGACGTCGGGGAGGAAGCGACGACAACCGACGCCAGACCTAGACTTTGGAATTCGGCCGACTGAGGACCCGCCTGATGGCGGGATAACCCATCTGTTATGACTGCAGCTGTATGAGCACTCGAACATCTACATTTATGGTAGGTACAAAACTGTACTTTACCCTCCCACCATCCCCCATCTCTTTTTACCGGAACTTAGCTGCACTTCTCTAATCTATACAACCTATTTGGTGTATTTGCTTGTAGATGAAGGTATTACATATTTTGATGCATGCATATTTTATTGGCATATTTTTAGCCTTCACTTTTTTGGGGAATCTGACATCTGGGGCAAAAAAAACTGAAGAAAATGGTGTCGGCTGCATTTTTTTACCCCTGGTGCACTGACGTCAGGGAAGAGGCGACAGCAACTGACGCCAGACCTAGACTTTGGAATGCAGGCCGACTGAGAGTAGCCTGCCAGCAGGATAACCCAAGAGTAATGACTGCAACAGTGAATACACTCGAACATCTACATTTATGGTAAGTGTACACAACTGTACTTTTCTGCTACTTGCACCATGGTAAACCTGTACCCAAGGATATCAGGTCACATTCCACCAGGGCTGCCTCTACCTCAGCAGCCTTTCTCAGAGGGGTTCCAACCAAAGACATTCTAGAGGCTGCTACTTGGAGCTCTGTTCATACCTTCACAAAGCATTATCATTTGCCTCTCTTTTCCAAATCCAAGGCAGGCTTTGCCACTGCAGTTCTGCAGGGCCTTATAGCCGCTCGTAATGCTGTTTAGTTCCATCTTCCCATCCGTAGCTTTGGGATTCTACCCAAATGTAATGACTGCAACAGTGAAACATGAAGAACATAGTACAGATGTTCATTGTGTTACCCTGCTGCAGTCATCACACTTGGGTTATCCTGTCGTCAGGCAGTCCCGCAGTCGGCCGGAATTCCAAAGTCTTGGTCCGGCGTCGGTTGCTGTCGTTTCTTCCCTGACGTCAGTGCGCCAGGGGTATAAGTAATGCATCCGACGCCATTTTCTTCAGTCTTTCTTGCCGCGTGGTGCCCAAAGCAGAAGCAGTTCGCAAGTGCCGGTCAGCTGACTCCTGAGATTTTCGAAGTCGAATTTCAGATCCGAAGTCTTCAATAAAGCTAAGTACCCCATTGGGGAAACTTTTCTTGCCTGAGACCGATGTCAGAAAAAGTGAACAATTGTATTTCTTGTGGGAAGAAAATACCTCATAAGGATTTTCATTCTTACTGCATACCTTGCCTAGGCCCAGACCACGACGTCACTGGTTGTCATTTTTGTGCTAGGTTTAATAAGCGTACTATAAAAAGACGCTTTGATTTCGCACGACACTACTTCGGTAGAAAATTTAACTACACAATGCCGTCGGAGCAACCGACTACCGGCGTGCACAAAAAAACACAAGGATAAGGACAGGCAACCTAGACCCAAGCCAGACTGAAGCCTCGGCTGGACATGTCTCCGGTTCGCCGGTCTTCAGTGAGGCTCCGACGCAGCCCATGACTACCTCAGATTTGGAACCCAAGACCGATTCGGAACCTTTGGCGGAGAGTGCTAGGCTGACGCAGCCATTTTGTTTAGCCCCTACCGACGACACTGCAGAAAGAGATGGTGCTGTAGAAACACCTTCGGTTTCTGAAGGCGTCTTCAGACCGACGACGCTCACCATAAAAACGTACCCTAAGCTTAAGACTCCTATTAAACCAAAAAAGACTGCACTTCAGTCTCCAGTTCAAGGCCCCATGCCTAAGAAACAGATGCTTAAAATGGCTGAAGATTTGATCTCGTTAATCAGGGGTTCCCAACCCCCACCCGACAAAAGGCCTAGACAAGAGGAAGATTATGCCTCCTCTGATCAAGTGTTTATTTCCTCAGGCTCCTCTGAGGACCAAGATTACTCCTTTTCCCCTTATGAAGATTCTGATGCTGAGGATTTTATTCCCTCAGCTTCTCCTCCTGAAGACTACTCCTTTGGGGAAACTTTACACACTATGTGGGAACATTTTCACTGGGAAGGTCAGGATTACTCTATCTCAAAGAAAAGGCTCAGAGTTTCTTTTACTACCCCAGCACAGACCACTTGCCATCCCCCCAGTTTTAGACATTGTGGATGATGTTTACTTAGAATCTAGTTTGAACCCAGATTCTCTGCCTCCTGCTCCAGCCAAACCAGACAGATACTATAGAGTGCCTGACTCCCACAAATTCCTTTATAAAAGCCCTGTTGCTGATCCAGAGACTATCTCCCAGGGTCCCAAAGGGGCTAAGGCTTCTATGGCAAAAAATCCTGTACCCTCTGAAAGGGACTCCAGAGCTCTTGACAGGTGGGGGAAAAAGGTTTACACCTCAGCCACTCTAGCTATGAGAGCACTAAATTGCCAATTTCACATGCTAAAATATCAGCAATTTCTAATGTCTCAGTTAAGACAAAAATGAGCACACTCCCTCAACAGTCTGAATTGAAAGAAATGCAGGATCTGTTGCATGCAACTGAACAGGTGGGCAAACATACTTTACAATGTGGGTTTGATTCTTTAGAGGCTTCCTGCAGAGCAGCTGTCACTGGGTCTGTTATACGTAGGCATGCTTGGTTAAAGGAACAAACTCTGCCTGATCATGTTAAAGCAAAGCTTCTAGATGCTCCCTTACAGCAGGATGTTCTATTTGGAGTTAAAGCAGAAGAAGTCTTATAGAAAATGGAGGATAAGGCAAAATCTATGCAGACAGTCAAATATTTTCTACAGGTACAGCCCCCTCGCTTCAGGAGAAATTGGCCAACAAAAAATTGGTCCTTTCCAGCTACTGACAGACCACAGAGGGGTAAATACAGACGTCCAAGAGGCAGAGGACAACCACAAGCCCAATACAAACCTCAACAATGGGGCACTACAACACAGAAGGGAGGAGAAGACAGGCCCCAAACTGCTAGATGGCAAACTCAATGACTTACACCTCATCTGGCCAAGCAACACTCTCTTGGCAGCTCCCTTGGGAGGAAAACTCACACTTTTTTCAGACAACTGGCACATTGTCACAAAGGACAAATGTGTCCTAGACATAATTTCACGAGGATACAGATTCCATTTCCACACCTTGCCAATGAAAAGAGGAATGCCAAACCTGCCACAAAATCAATGGTCAGAGGCACAAAAAAAATTACAGCTCTCATGGACATGAGAGCCATTCAACTGGTACCTACACGGGAGCAAGGCCAAGGATTTTACTCAAGACTCTTTCTAGTCCCCAGAAAGGACAATGCCTGGAGACCAATTCTGGACCTTTCAATTCTAAACACCTTCTTATAAGTACCCAAATTCAAGATGCTAACACTACAGCAGCTTCTTCCCATGTTGGGCAAGAAAGCATGGCTAGTAACGTTGGACCTCAAGGAGGCATACCTGCATGTCCCTATCAGACAAAGTTGCAGAAGATACCTCCGTTTCATTGCAGGTTATACCCATTACCAATTCTCTGTACTGCCCTTTGGCTTATCCACTGCGCTCAGGGTCTTCACAAAATGCCTGGCACCAGTAATTGCATACTGCAGACAAAGAGGAATTCAAATATACCCATACCTGGATGACTGCCTCAAACAAGCAGAAAGCAAGGACATCCTCTTACAACATCTGGCTTTTGTAAAACATCTTCTAAGTTGTTTGGGGTACACAGTAAACGAAAAGAAATCAAAACTAGTACCCTCACAAAATATGATATTCCTGGGTGCTAGCTTGACTACAACGGCCCAGAAGGCTTGTCTGATGCCAGACAAACAACTACAACTGACTCAATATTTCAAAACAGTGGCAACAAAGACCCAACTCCCTGCAAGAAAAATTCTGCAGGCCTTGGGCTTCATGGCATCTTGCATTCTACTAATACCATTTGCAAAGCTTGGACACAATGATATCTGTCATTCCCTGCCTACAACAGGAGTTTCTGTGGTGGTCACAGGCATGTCACCTCAACAAAGGTCAGCCTTTCACCTTGCCCCCAGCCAGGCAAACTATGACAACAGATGCATCGGACTACGCCTGGGGGGCACACATGGCAGGACAGTGCGTTCAAGGCATATGGACTGCAGATCAAAGGAATCTGCACATCAATCAAAAAGAGATGCTAGCTGTACAGAATGCTCTGACAGCCTTCAAGAACCTATTACTTCCAGGACAACTTACAGTAAGGACAGACAACACCACGGTAATGTGGTACATAAACAAACAAGGGGGTACACACTCCTACCCTCTATGCAGGCAAGCAATGACCTTGTGGAACACAGCACTGGCTTACTAAGTTCAGTTACAAGCTCAATTCCTGCCATGAAAAAAGAACACATTGGCAGACGACCTCAGCAGAAACATCATGGATCCCCACGAATGGAAACTGGATCCACAAGTATTTGCAATGATAACTCAAAAATGGGGCCTTCCAGACATAGACCTGTTTGCCAGCCCCCAAAACTATCCGCTAACAAAATTTTGTACAAGGACACTTCACCATCAAGCTTGGAAAGTGGACGCACTCTCATTCAGTTGGAAAAACCTGACAGTATATGCCTTCCCTCCATTGCCTCTCCTCACAAAGGTGCTTCTGAAAGTCAGAAAGGAGAGACCACGACTGATACTCATAGCCCCAGACTGGCTACGCCAGCACTGGTACCCACTATTAAAGGAATATGGCCAAGGGCCCACCTTGGATTTTACCACAAATTGCCCATTTGCTCACACAGCAAAACAATCAGATTCTACACAGCCAGCTCAAAACCTTAAATCTGGCTGCATGGCAAATCACCTAAGCATCTAGCCAGCTCCTCTTTCCCAAGCAGTTGTGGATGTTATTCTGGAAGCTGGGAGGCCCAGCACCAGAAAGGCCTACTCGGACAAATGGAAAAGGTTTTGCGCCTGGAACCAAGCTAAAGGCCAAAATACACTTCAGACTCACATGCCTCAGATTCTACAGTATTTAACTGAGATGCTGCACAAAGGACTTTCTTTTTCTTCCATTAAAATCCACGCATCAGCTGTTTCAGCCCACTACAACACGGATCCACCCTTATTTTCACATCCACTTCTAAGGCAGTTCCTCAGAGGAGCAGAAAACATTAGGCCCCCCAGGAGAGCACCTACACCAACATGGGACCTCAATTTTGTTCTGGAAAAACTTATGCTAACTCCCTTTGAACCAGCTTTCTCTGCAGATCTACAGTTTATATCATGGAAGACTGCCCTGCTGCTAGCAATAACTTCAGCCAGAAGAATCTCAGAGCTGCAGGCACTAATGGCAGTGGAACCTTTCCTCATTTTCCATCAAGACAGAGTTTCTCTACGAACTAATCCTTCCTTCATGCCTAAGGTGGTTTCCAGTGTGGCTTTAAATCAAACCATCCACTTACCCACCTTCTTCCCAAATCCACAGAACAAAGGAGAAAGACTCCTGCATTCCTTGGACATTCACAGGCAACTTCGTTACTACTTGGATAAAACTAAGGTTTTCAGAAAATCTGATCAGCTCTTTGTATCTTATGCTACAGCTTCACAAGGGAAGGCTATATCAAAACAAACCATTTCCAAATGGATAGGACATTGCATTCGTTTTTGCTATATCCATCATGGAAAACCAGTTCTTGCTACCATGAGGCCCCACTCTACTAGGGCAACAGCTACATCTGCAGCCTTCCTCAGGGGGGTTCCAACCAAGGAGATTTTGGAAGCTGCAACTTGGAGTTCAGTACACACCTTTACCAAACACTATCACTTACCACTTTACTCTAAGACTAGAGCTGGCTTCGCCACTGCAGTTCTGCAGGGCCTTCTAGCCTCCTCTAACCCTCTATGACTCCTCCAACCATCCTTAGCTTTGGGATTCTACCCAAGTGTGATGAATGCAGCATGGTAACACGATGAACATAGTACAGTTTTGTACCTACCATAAATGTAGATGTTCGAGTGTTCACCCTGCTGCAGTCCAGGTTACCCTCCCTCTATCCCCTCTGATCTAACTGGCTAAATCTCTACAATACCTTCCTGATGTATTTGCTTATAGCTGGAGGGATTTTGTGTTTGTGCTAAAATTTCTTAAATTGGTACTAATTACTGACCACCTTTTTGGGGGCACCTGACATCTGGGGCAAGAAAAACTGAAGAAAATGGCGTCGGATGCATTATTTATATCCCTGGTGCACTGACGTCGGAAGAAGCGACAGCAACCAACGGCGGACCAAGACTTTGGAATTCCGGCTGACTGCGGGACCGCCTGATGACAGGATAACCCAAGTGTGATGACTGCAGCAGGGTGAACACTCGAACATCTACATTTATGGTAGGTACAAAACTGTACTTTGTGTACACTTACCATAAATGTAGATGTTCGAGTGTATTCACTGTTGCAGTCCAGGTTACCCACTCGCCATCCCCCTTTTTTATACCTTTTCTATCCATCACTATATACTAAAGCCTTTGTGGTGTATTTACTTTCAGATGAAGGTAAAGTTTATGTTGCTAAAAGTGCATTTACATTTATTTCTGCTTATATATATATATATATATATATATATATATATATATATATATATACATACATATATATATTTTTTTGCTCCCCTGACATCTGGGGCAAGAAAAACTAAAGAAAATGCTGTCGGCTGCATGTTTTATACCCCTGACGACCTGACGTCATGGAAGAGGAGACAGCAACCGACGGAGGACCCAAGACTTTGTTATTCAGGCCGACTGAGGGCAACCTGCCAGCAGATTACCCAAATGTAATGACTGCAACAGTGAATACACTCGAACATCTACATTTATGGTAAGTGTACACAACTGTACTTTCCCTCTTCTGCAATTAGCCAAGGGTCATCACCGCAATTTACCTCACTGGATGGACCTGGTGACTGAGGACAAGGGATCATTGATTCACCCCATGTGTCAACCCTGCAGCTAATCTTGTGAGTGATCAAATTTTTATCCCTTTCAGGCACCTATTTTCTAAGGACGTGCTACTGGTTTTGCAGGAGGCCAGGAAACCCAATATTAGAATATCTTACATTTCCAAGTGGAGAAGGTTTTCTATTTGGTGCCAAAAAAAAGAGGATCCCAGACATTCCCTTAGTACTTTCTTACCTGTGTGAGTTGCTCAGCAGTGGTTTTCCTACTCCTCCATTAAAGCCCATCTCAATGAATAATAGCAAAGGAATTGGCACCACTATATTCAGGAAACACAATGGAGGAACCATATGCTATATTATAATAGCATGCATCCGAGACATGTTTTTCAGAATATTGTTGAAAATCAAGTGACCAGGATATCCAAGCTCTGTACTGACGACGATGATTTTCTGCAAGAACAAGACAAACTTTTACAGAATTTTGTCTCAAGAGGCTATAATTAAAAAAAACATTTGGATATGAGTAAAGGCAAAGCAATGTCCATTCGACATAACAAAGGGCAACCATACTTCTCGAAGTGGATGCAGAGTGATGTGAAGAAAGGTGGGAACAGCTACAGTCTCAGATGCATGATGACCTACAGCACTGACTCCTTTGTCCATGAAACCATCAAGAAATTTCGGCCAGTCCTAACTGCTGACAGCAAAATTAAGAGAATTGTAGGGGAAACACCTAAGTTTGGTTTTAAAAACAAGAAGAACTTAAAGGATTTATTGTGCAACTATGATGGAATACCTAACAAGCAGAGTACAGAAGGAAGAAATAGGTTAGGAACTTGGAAGTGTGGCTTTTTCAAAGCTTGCAGCCACATTAAATGTTCCAACAGTTTTGTTCACCCGGTAACCAACAAATGCTATAAGTTCTCTGGTTTTGCCAACTGTAACAGCAAGAATGTTATATATGTTGGCACATGCAAACTGTGCCAAGCTTATTACCCAGGAAAGACCGATAGAAAACTCAAGGAACGGATACTTCGACACCTGTTAAGACATCAAGAATAAAGTAGTAACTAATGCCCTGTATGGACATGTGTCTGAAAATCCAGGGCATTCATTTAGTTTTATGGTTATTTCAAATGTGACTACTAAACTTCGTGAAGGAGACATTGTCAACAAAACTGAAAAGGAAGAAACCAGATGGATCATGAACCTTAGAGCTAACCTGTTTCCAGGGCTTAACAGAGTAGTTCGTATTAAGCCCATTTTGAAAGAGAGAAGCCTAATTAAGAAATTAAATGGAGGCTTAAGGAAGGCGTGTATTTGATTGCTGTATGTGATTGGCTGAGCAATTAAGGATCTCTATTTTAACAGTAGTAAGTCAGGTCTACACACCAGGATCTGAAGAAGGTTTTTTTAACTGAAAGCACTTATCCTGTTTGACCTGCAATCTGAACAGCACAATTTGTGCTTTTTATTTCTTCGTTTTATTAAAGGTTGTATCCTAACAGAATTTTTCAGTGTACTTCTCGTTGTGGTGGAAGCCTTTTTTTCATTTTTACTATTGTTCTGCTTTGTCTGCCTGTTTGCCTTTAACTCCCCCCTTAGCTTCCAGGTTAGAAGTTAAGCTTTTTCTTAGAGGTGTCCTACATTTAAACCCCCCAGGAAACTAGTTCCTCATCCTTCGGATCTTAATTATGTGTTAGAAAAACTTACTCAGGCCACTTTTGAACCAGCAGCTTCTGCTTCTCTAAAGTTTTGCACATGGAAAATTGTGCTTCTAGTAGTTTTAACCTCTGCTAGAAGGGTGTCTGAGATTCAGGCATTGATGGCTTCCCCTCCTTTCCTAGTTTTTCATAGGGATAGAGTATCCTTGAGAACTAATCCGAGCTTCATGCCTAGAGTGGTGAATGAGCTGTCTCTTAATCAGTCCATCCAATTGCCTACTATTTTCCCTTTTCCACAATCGCCCAGTGAGAGAATTTTGCATACCTTGATTGTTCATGGACAACTCAGATTTTATCTTGACAACACAAAGTCCTTTAGGAGGTCCGACCAACTATTTTTTTTTGCTTTCATTCCAGAGCTTTGGGTTTACCTGTATCCAAGTAAAACATTTCCACACGGATCTCTAAGACTGTTGTGTGTTGCTGTGAATTCTATAGGAAGTCTTTATCGGCATCCATTAAGTCCCATTCCACTAGATCAGTGGCATCCTCAGGGGCCTTTTTTAAAGGTCTAGATGCTCCTTCCTTCCTGGAAGCTGCCACTTGGTCATCTGTTCATACCTTTACGAAACATTACAAATTGGACACTGTTTCCAGGTCCAGGATAGGTTTTGCAAGGGCAGTCCCCCATGGATTTCTGGAAAATGCTTCCTCTTAGCTTTTCCCTCTTCTTATTCCACCCTGGGCTTCCTTTCAGCTTTGGCACTCCCCATATGTAAAGAGTACTGCAACATTGAATAGAAGGACGTAGAATAGTTCTGTAAAATCTTAGCATAACCATAGATGTCCTTCTCTTCTGTGTTGCAGTATTCCGTCCCTCCCACCTTCCCCTACAGCTTGTTCTTTCCTAGGATGATCTCCTTAGGCTACTTTTGGACTCCTTACTTATGGGGCTTTCTTATTGTGAAGGTGTTGTACGTGTGTATGTCCCTTTTATGGCTGATGTTGACTGTGCCTTTGTGTGGTGTCTCACGTACAGCCAGTGGCTCTAAACTGTTGGATACAAGCCAGACATCGGGTCAGTGGGCGGAGTACAACCCATATGTAAAGAATACTGCAACACAGAAGAGAGGGACATCTATGGCTATGGTAAGATTTTACACTACTTCTGTCAGGAAATATAATTAGTTATATATTCATGGGAAGAAACACAGCTAAATTGTTTTCTTTGTGGGGAAGCACTCGTCCCATCTCACAAGCAGCCTCCCTCTCCATACTTTCACAACTTAATACGTTGGCATATCTTAGAAAAGGCACTATACCTTTTTTCTTTACCGTCAAGGTGAATTTCTTGTCAGGTTTCGTTTAGCAAATAACAGTCTAGTTATGCTGAGAAGCTTTGATAATCAGTATGTATGGGTGTGGTTTGTGCATTTTCATCAAATTTGTCTTTTCTTGATTTGATTGACAGTAGCGTTTGTAGTTTTGATTGAGTGCATTATCTTCACTAGAATAGTCATCAGTAAAGTGCCCAGTATTCTTGAAAGACAGGCTTATTCTTTGAGGAGGTAGAAAGTTGTTCTGTACATAGGGTGTAGTAAGCAATATCACCTGCATGTTTTGTTGCTCTGGCAGAGTAGACTAAGTTGCCATCTAATGGTGAGGTTGCATTGTTACTTACCTGTTTGTTTATGCATGTTATGAGACTGTTTGGAAATTACTGGTGAAGCTACTCATGAAGTTCTGTGCTTTTGTTACGTATGTGGTGGCAGTTCCTCTTAACAGTTATTAGGGTTGATGAGTTTGACCAATGTATTACTTTGGAGAGGCTAAGACTGTGTTTGCTAGTAGTAGTGTCATGTGAGTTAATTTTGTTTTGGGATACATTGTAACACTTAAGCTTAATTGAATCAGCATGTGGTTTAGTTTGTGTTTTTAGAGTAGACATAGCTGGTTTGTAAACAGTTTATATATTTATACTTTGTTGACCAGGTTAATCCCCCAGGCCAGTGGCCTGTTTTCAGGGAAGACCTGAGGTGGTGTGTCTAGTAGAAATTTGGCCAGGGCACAGCACCAGAGAATGTCATTTACTTGGGTTTTTTTTGGTTAAGTGCCATGGCATCTTTTACATCCACCTGACCTACCACCAACTCAGACAGATGGGGGCCTTGGTTTAAAATCTTACCTGAAAGACGGTACACTCAGGAGTGTAGAATCCCCTGTGCCACACTGCAGTGTTAGTAGTGGAAATTAATCCACTTACATGATATGGAAGTAGAACCCACAGCCTTCTAACCCTCCAGCACCAAAAATAACTTTGGTACCGATTTAAGCTACTGTGATTGCGTGTACAAGTTTTTAATTTCTTCATGTGAGGGAGTAGTTGAAATGTGTGGCAAGATATGTGGTATGATTTATCATAATGTGAGGAGATGTTTTTTAAACAGCACTTGATGAAGGCTAGTAAGTAGAACTAACAGCATACTGAATGGGTGGAGTGCTACAAGAGAGGTAGGTGGTTGCATTTGAAAAGATGTTTTGTCCTACAGCATGCTTAAAATGTGAATAAAAACAAAAAGTACATTTCCCTTAGTATGTGATTACAGCCATGAACAGGAAGAGCTGAGAAATTGGCAGAAGGTTGATGTTCTTCGTGTTTCACTGTTGCAGTCATCACACTTGGGTTATCTGCCTGCAGGTAGCCCTCAGGCGGCCCAAATACCAGAGTCTTGGGATGTCTGCGTCGGATGCTGTCGCTTCTTCCATGACGTCAGGTCGTCAGGGTTATAAAACAGGCAGCCGACGCCATTACACCAGTCTTTCTTGCCGAGAAGGAGCCTGAAGCAGAAGCAGTTCTCAAGTGTCGGTCGGCCGCTACCTGAAATTTTCATTTTTCGAGTTTCAAATCTGAAGTCTTCTAAAGCTAAGTACCCCGTTGGGGATTCTTTTTTCTTGCTCTAACCGATGTCAGAAAAAGTTAACAATTGTCTTGCCTGTGGAAAGCAAATACCTCACAGAGATTTTCATTCTTACTGTCACCTGTTTAGGCCCAGACCACAACATCCCTCGCTGTCGGTTTTGTGCCTTGTTTAATGCCTGAACCATTCATCGTTGGGCTATTTTTGTAGCTAAATTCTTTCACTCTTGTTCTCCGTGTTCCAAAATGGCTTTGGTAAGCCGTCCGACTACCAATCTTCTGAAAAAGTGCAAAGATAAAGACAGAGACAGACTGCATAGGTCAAACACTGCCGATGATGCTTCCGTTAAGCTAGTCGCCAGTCCGCCAGTACTCAGTGAGGCACCTTTGTAGCCCCTGATGTCCGCTTCTACAGATTCGCAGGCCTCTGCTGAGACCCATTTGGACTCCGGTATGCCACAAGATGCTTCTTCGACTATGGAACCTGCGGATGTCTCTACCTTGGATGGTTCTGGAGACACTGTGCAGGCACAGGCTTCTGAGGGTGTATTATGACCTACCGATATTCGCATTAAACTGACAACTTCATTTTAGCTAAAACTACTGAGTTTCTCAGGCCCAGAGTACGCACCATGCCTAGAAAACCGACGACCAAAGTGCATGCCTCAAAAATAAATGCTTAGAATAGCTGAAGACCTTATCACCCTAATTAGGGGAAGCCAGCCTTCCACTGCTAAGAGACCCAAGAATTGAGTTTCTGATTCTACAGACCATGAGTCCAGTGACTGTGACCCTTCTGATTACCAGGACATACCCTTATCTACCTTTGAGGATTCAGATGCAGAGGAATCTATTCCCTCTGCCTCCCATCCAGAGGATTTTTCCTTTGGTGAAACCTTGCATACTTTAAGAGAGCATTTCCATTAGGAATTCCAGGATTATCCTCAGCCCAAAAAGAGACTCAGAGAATTTTTAGAGTTGCCTCAGCACAAGCCCCCTAGCTATACCCCCTGATGTTCATCGTGCATACAGCTGCAGTAATCACAGATGGGTTTTGAGCCGTCAGGCAGTCCCTCGGTCGGCCGAATTCCATAGTCTTGGTCCGGCGTCTGTTGTCATCGCATACTCTTCTGACGTCAGGAAGGCCAGAGTATATAAGACACAGCCGACGCCATGTTCTTCAGTCTTTTTTGCCGCGCGGTGCCCGAAGCAGAAGCAGTTCGCAAGTGCCGGTCTGCCAGCTCCTGAATTACGAAAATATTTGGAACCGAAGTCTTCATTAAAGCTAAGTACCCCGTTGGGGAATCTTTTCATGCCTCAGACCGATGTCAGAAAAAGTTAATAATTGTATTTCTTGTGGGAAGCAAATACCGCATAAGGATTTCCATTCCCTTTGCATACCTTGTTTGGGCCCAGACCACGACGTCTCGGGCTGTCGCTTTTGCGCTACCTTCAATAAACGCACTATCAAGCGTCGGGCGGAGTTCGCCCAACACTTTTTGGTAAAGCTTTTGACTATAAAATGTCGCCGGACACCGACTACCGCTTTATCCAAAACGCAAGGAAAAGGACCGACATGCGAGGCCCGCGGTCTCCACCGACACCACGCCGAAACAGGCTTCACGTGGTCCGGTTCTCAGTGAGACGCCTTTGCAGTCCCAGACTACCGACGACACTCCTTCGGCGGTGTCTTCTGTACCCGAGACCGCTGGGTCATCGGCCCTTTCCCAGACTACAACCGAAGCCCCAGCTTATGTCGAGCCTACTAATGTGGACAGATCTACATCCACCCATGGTGTATTTAGGCCTTCATCCTCTTTTTCTATTAAGGCCTTTACTAAATCCAAAGCAGCCAGGCATCACACTAGGCCTGCTGCTCAAGGCCCATCTCCTGGACCCATGCCTAAGAAACAGATGCTTAAAATGGCTGAGGATCTAATAACTCTTATCAGAGGTTCTCAGCCCCCTCCTGACAAGAGACCCAGAGTGGAGGAAGAATCCCCCTCTTCTGATCAGGGATCCATTTTATCAGAGCATTCTGATGCTGAGGAACACTCTTACTCCCCTTTTGAGGATTTGGATGCAGAGCAGTCTATTCCTTCTGTATCCCCCCCTGAGGATTTTTCTTTTGGGGAAACCTTGCACACCTTGAGGGAACACTTCCATTGGGAAGGCCAAGACTTTTCAGATTCCAAGAAAAGACTTAGGGAATTTCTTTGGTTACCTCAGCACAGACCTCTGGCTATTCCCCCTGTTTTGGAGGTACTGGATGATGTCTATTCGGAGGCTTGTTTTAATCCTGATTCACTGCCTCCTGCACCAGTTAAGCCTGATAGATATTACAGAGTACCCAGTTCTCACCAATTTCTCTACAAAGGTCATAATGCTGACCCTGAAACCATTTCACAAGGCCCTAAGGGAATAAAGGCCTCCACTGCCAAGAATCCACTTCCTGCAGAAAGGGAGTGTAGATCTCTAGAAAGGTGGGGTAAGAAAGTTTATACCTCGGCCACCCTAGCCATGAGGGCCTTAAACTGCCAGTTTCATATGATTAAATATCAACAGTTCCTGTTATCACAATTAAAAAACAAAATGTCTCAACCTGAACAACCAGATTTAAAAGAGTTACAGGATATGATGCATAGTGCAGAACAAGTGGGTAAACACACTTTACAATGTGGTTATGATGCCCTAGAGGCCTCCAGTAGAGCGGCTGCTACAGGATCAGTCATTCGCAGACATGCCTGGCTTAGGGAACAAAATCTGCCTGATCATGTGAAAGCAAAACTCCTTGATGCACCTTTACAAAAGGATGTTCTGTTTGGTACTAATGCTGAGGATATATTACGAAAAATGGAAGAGAAAGCCAAATCTATGCAAACTGTCAAAGCTTTCTTACAGGTCCAGCCACCACGATTTAGCAGGAATTGGCCATCAAAACTGGTCCTTTCCAGCCACTGACAAGCCCCAAAGAGGCAGATACAGACGGAAGGGCAGAGGGCAATCACAAGGGTCATATAGAGGCAGACAATGGCAATCTCCTGCACCAAGAGGTGGTGAAGACAGTGCACAACAATACAGGAAGCAAACTCAATGACTCCCTCATTTCCATGCCAAGCAAGTCTCAGCTGGCAGCACCTTTGGGAGGGAAACTAGCATTATTTGCAAGCAATTGGCATATTGTCACAACAGACAAATGGATACTGGACATTATAAACAGAGGCTACAAATTTCAATTTCACACTCTTCCAAAATGAGAGGCATGCCAAACCTACCACAAAATCAAAGGGTAGAGGCACAACTGCAAATTTCAAAGCTCCTAAACATGAGGGCTATACAAAAGGTACCTACGCACCAACAAGGTCAAGGTTTTTATTCAAGACTTTTCCTGGTACCAAGAAAAGGAACCGACTGGAGACCCATTCTGGACTTTTCCATCCTAAACACATTTCTACTGCACCAAAATTCAAGATGCTCACATTACAGCAACTTCTTCCCATGCTGGGCAAGGAGTTTTGGCTGGTAACATTGGACCTCAAGGAGGCATACCTGCATGTCCCAATCAGACAAAGCTGCAGAAGATACCTCAGATTTCTTGCAGGTTCAATCCACTATCAATTCTCTGCATTGCCCTTTGGCTTATCTACTGCGCCCAGAGTATTCACCAAGTGCCTGGCATCAGTGATTGCCTATTGCAGACTTCAAGGGATACAAATTTACCCTTATCTGGACGACTGCCTGATCCAAGCAGACAGCAAACATATACTACTGGAACATCTGGCATATGTGACACGGTTACTGCTTTCTCTGGGATACACCATCAACAAGGAGAAATCAAAGCTAACACCTTCTCAGAAAATAACCTTCCTGGGTGCCAGCATGGACACAAACACCCAGATGGCATACCTTACGCCAGAAAAACAAGGGCAGTTATCTCAGTACTTCAAAATACTAGCAAAAAGTACCAGGCTTACTGCAAGGAAAATCCTGCAGGCTCTGGGATTCATGGCATCTTGCATTCTTCTAATCCCGTGTGCAAAGCTGCATATGAGGAAACTTCAGTGGTACCTAAAAAATCTATGGTCTCAGCACAGTCACAGCTTGGAAGCAATTATTCCAATAATTCCATGTCTTCAAAAGGAATTCCTATGGTGGGCCCAAGCATGTCAAGTAAACACAGGCCTCCCATTCTGCAAGCCTCAAGCAAAACAAGTCATAACCACAGGGCCTCAGATTACGCCTGGGGGGCGCACATGAAGGACAGGTGCATTCAGGGCAGATGGTCCCAAAAGGAAAAGCATCTTCACATCAATCAAAAAGAAATGCTGGCAGTAATAAATGCAATTACAGCTTTCAAGGACTTCCTGCATCCAGGACAATTACTCATAAGAACAGACAACACCACAGTAATGTGGTACATAAACAAACAAGGAGGAACTCACTCATACCCCTTGTGCAGACTAGCCATGACTCTTTGGAACTTGGCTCTGGAAAGACAAATCGAACTTCAAGCACAGTACTTGCCAGGGATGGAAAACACACTGGCAGACATTCTGAGCAGGAATATGACAGATCCACACGAATGGAAACTACATCCACAGGTGTTTACGGAGATAGTTCAAGCATGGGGGAGGCCAGATATAGATCTTTTTGCCTCCCACAGAAACCATCAATTGAAAAGGTTTTGTTCAAGGACCTTCCATCCAAAGGCCTGGAAAGTGGACGCCCTTTCATTCAGTTGGACAACATGGACAGTTTATGCATTCCCACCTCTGCCTCTTCTGCCCAAGGTGCTTTTGAAAGCAAGAACAGACAAACCGAGGATGATACTGATTGCTCCAGACTGGCCAAGGCAACACTGGTATCCACTCCTGAGGAGCCTAACACATACTCCTCCCTGGTACCTGCCTCTAATACCTCTTCTGCTGACGCAGAACAACTACAAAACCCTTCACAGCCAGCTGAAAACACTCAACCTCGCTGCATGGAAAATTCCTTAACACCACATCAAACTCTACTCTCCAAGGAGGTGCAGGATGTCATTTTGGAGGCCAGAAGACCATCTACTAGAAAAGCTTACTCCACAAAATGGAAGCGGTTTTGCTGTTGGAATGAGAAAAGAGGACAGGACCCTAGAAAATTGAACTTGCCTCAGGTTTTACAGTACCTAGCTGAACTACTGAGCAGTGGACTTTCATTTCCTTCAATCAAAATACACGCCTCAGCCATTTCTGCAGAATTCAACACGGATCCTCCTTTATTCTCACACCCACTCTTACGACAGTTCCTCAGAGGGGCTAAGAACATAATACCTCCAAGGAAACAACCAATACCAGCCTGGGACCTTAATTACATACTAGAAAAATTAACATTGCCTCCCTTTGAACCTGCTGCTTCAACAGATCTACAATATTTGTCCTGGAAGACAGCTTTCCTTCTGGCCATCACTTCAGCTCGTAGGGTTTCTGAACTACAGGCCCTCATGGCGGTGCAGCCATTCCTCATCTTCCATCAGGACAGGGTTTCCCTTCATACCAACCCATCTTTTATGCCTAAAGTGGCATCTAGGGTAGCCTTAAACCAAGCCATACACCTTCCTACCTTTTATCCTAACCCTCAAAACAAAGGGGAAAGACTGCTTCACTCTTTAGACATCCATAGGCAGCTACGTTACTATTTGGACAGAACAAAGTCCTTCAGGAAATCAGACCAACTTTTTGTGTCCTATGCCGTAGGGGCTCCAGGAAAACCAGTTACCAAACAGACCATTTCCAAGTGGATTGGCCACTGCATACGATTTTGTTACTCCTTTCATGGGAAACCTGTCCCTACTGGTATCAGATCTCACTCCACCAGGGCCACAGCCACCTCTACAGCCTTCCTCAGAGGTGTGCCTACTAAGGATATCTTGGAGGCAGCCACTTGGAGTTCTGTACATACTTTCACAAAACACTACCACCTGCCCTTATATTCCAGAAGAAGAGCAGGCTTTGCCACTGCCGTTTTGCAGGGCATTCTAGCTCAACCCAGTTCCTCATAGTACCTACCACCCTATGCATAGCTTTGGGACTCTACCCATCTGTGATTACTGCAGCTGTATGCACGATGAACATAGTACAGTTTTGTACCTACCATAAATGTAGATGTTCGAGTGCTAATACAGCTGCAGTACAGGTTTCCCTCCCTCCTTCCCCACTTGGTAAAGGCATAGGGCCTAACAACCTCTTCATACTACTTGACTGGGTTATCCTGCCATGTTTTATTTGCTTGCTTACATTGTTTTTGCTTTACATTGCATTGCTTGCATATGCAGATTAGCTTTATTTATGTATTGCCTTCCTTTTTGGGGCACCTGACATCTGGGGCAAGAAAGACTGAAGAACATGGCGTCGGCTGTGTCTTATATACTCTGGCCTTCCTGACGTCAGAAGAGTAAGCGACGACAACCGACGCCGGACCAAGACTTTGGAATTCGGCCGACCGAGGGACCGCCTGACGGCTGAAAACCCATCTGTGATTACTGCAGCTGTATTAGCACTCGAACATCTACATTTATGGTAGGTACAAAACTGTACTTTCTGGATGTTGTAGATGATGTCTTCATGGAATCCAGTCTTACTCCGGGCACTTTACCACTGGCCTGTAAAAAACCTGACAGGTACTACAGAGTACCTGATTCTCACAAATTTCTCTTTAAGAGTCCTACTGCGGATCCAGACACCAATTCCCAGGGGCTTAAAGGTATTAAGGCTACTACAGCCAAATACCCTACTCCTTCAGACAGGGATTCCAGAGCTTTATACAGATGGGGTAAGAAGGTATATACCTCTGTAACTCTGGCCATCAGGGCATTGGATTGCCAGTTTCATATGTTGAAGTACCAGCAACATATTATGGAACAAATTAAACAAAAAATGGTGTTACTTCCAGATTGTGCAGAAAATAAAGATTTACAACAGTTAAAAAATTCTGCAAACCAAGTTAGTAAGCATACTTTGCAGTGTGGCTTTGATGTCCTAGAAGCATCTTGCAGGGCTGCGGTCACTGGATCTGTACTGAGAGGGCATGCTTGGCTGAAGGAACAAACCTTACCAGACCATGTCAAATCAAAATTACTAGATGCTCCTTTAAATCAGGTCTGTTTGTTTGGCACCAAAGCAGAAGAGGTTCTTAAAAAGATGGAAGAAAAAGCTAAATCTATGCAAACTGTTAAAGAATTCTTACAAGTGCAGCCACCTAGATTTAGTAGGCATTGGCCTACAAAAAGCTGGTCCTTTCCAGCCCCTTCCAGGCCTTCTCAGTCCAAACCCAGGGAAACCAGACCACCAAGACTACAGTCTCAGGGTATGCAGAGATCTAAACAATGGAGTGCTCCCATCTCAAAACCAGGGAGTGGCAAGCCACCCCCTTATGGTAAAAGTTCCCAATGACTTGAGTCAATTGTTTTTCCTAGCCCTGCCCATCTACTTGCGCCCCTAGGAGGAAAACTTGCCTTTCATGCCAAAAACTGGATGTCCATTAATCAGGACCGATGGGTTATAAACATCGTATCCCAGGGGTACAGATTCTACTTCCATTCCCTGCCAACACCAAGCGGGTTTCCAGACCTTCCTCCAAACCAGTGGGCAGAGGCTCAAAAGCAAGTACATTCCCTGCTCAAGATCAGGGCCATCCAACCTGTTCCAGTAGAACAAAGGGAACACAGCTTCTACTCCAGACTGTTCCTGGTGCCCAGAAAAGAGGGCTGTTGGTGCCCAATCCTGGATCTATCAATTCTCAACACCTTTCTGCTGGTCCCAAAATTCAAACTGCTAACCCTGCAACAGGTTCTCCCTATGCTAGCCAAGGATGCCTGGCTATTCACCCTAGACTTAAAAGAAGCCTATCTGCACATCCCCATAAGGGAGTCTTGCAGGAAATATCTCTGCTTCAGGGCAGGCTGTATGCACTATCAGTTCTCTGCACTTCCCTTTCGCTTATCTACTGCGGCCAGAGTATTCACAAAGTGCCTGGCTCCAGCCATTTCATACTGCAGGCAGAGAAATATCCAAATTTTCCCATACTTGGACGATTGCCTGATTCAGGCGGACAGTTGGGAATTACTACTTCAACACCCTGGTGTTTGTAAAAAGATTCCTATCTTCATTGGGGTACACCATCAACGAAAAGAAATCACAACTGGTGCCCAGTCAAAAAAATTGTATTCCTGGGAGCAAGCTTGAACACAACTTCACAGATGGCCTTTCTCACTCCAGAAAAACAGATCTGTTTGAACAACTACTTCAAACACATGGCCACAAAAACCCAGCTATCTGCAAGGAAAATACTGCAAGCCCTAGGGTTCACGGCCTCATGCATTCTGCTAATTCCATATGCAAGACTGCATATGAGGAAACTTCAATGGTACTTAAAAAGTCTTTAATGCCAGCATTCTCAGGACCTGGAAACAATCATTCCGATCATTCTTTGTCTAAGGGCAGAGTTCCTCTGGTGGGCAAAAGCATGCAACCACAACAAGGGACTGCCTTTCACTCAACCCCTTGCCATCCAAATCATGAGTATGAATGCATCAGACTATGCATGGGGGGCTCACATGGCAGGCAAATGCATTCAGGTAAAGTGGAGCCCAGGACAAATTCTCCTGCACAGCAATCTCAAAAAGAGATGTTAGCTGTACAGTATGCTCGGACAGCCTTCAAATACCTAATCCTTCCAGGACAGCTGCTGGTAAAAACAGACAACACCACAGTTATGTGGTACATAAACAAGCAGGGGGGAACCCATTCTTACCCACTCTGCAGATTAGCTATGGCCCTGTGGAACACAGCCTTGTGCAACCAAGTGCATCTGCAAGCTCAGTTCCTGCCAGGCAAACAGAATTCACTGGCAGACAACTTAAGCAAAAATCTCCTGGACCCACATGAGTGGAAATTGGAGCCCAACACTTTCTAATCCAGAGGTAGGGAACACCGGAGGTGGACCTCTTTGCCTTCCCCGAGAACCACCTGTTGAGCAAATTCTGTACCAGGAACCCTCACAGCAGGGCCTGGAAGGTGGATGCCTTATCCTTCAAATGGGAAAACCTTTCAATTTATGCCTTTCCCCCTCTGCCCCTCCTCTCAAAGGTACTACTCAAGGTCAGATAGGACAGCCCAAGTGCAGTTCTTATTGCCCCATATTAGCCACGCCAGCACTGGTACCCACTCTTACGCAGTCTGACAACAGTGCCACCCTGGAACCTTCATCAGACACCTTTCCTGCTGTCTCAGCAGGAGGGACAGATTTTGTATCCACAGCTGCAAACCCTAAACCTTGCAGCCTGGCTTATCCCCTGAATACTCCACCAGCAACCCTCAGCAAGCAGGTGCTGAGCATCATTCTTGAGGCCAGAAGGCCTAGTACTAGAAAACCCTATGCTGAGAAGTGGAAAGGATATTGCTCTTGGAGTCTGTCTCAAAGAAAGGACTCAGCTGTGCCCTCCTTAACTCATATCCTTGATTACCTAGCAGAGCTACTCCACAGAGGCCTATTCTTCTCCTCCATTAAGATTCATGCCTCTGCCATCTCAGCTCATAATGCTGAGCCACCTCTATTCTCTCACCCTCTCATCAAGCAGTTTCTGAGAGGGGCTAACAACCTAAGGCCTCCTAGGAGAGCACCCATCCCTGCCTGGGACCTTAACTTTGTACTGGAAAAGCTCATGCTCCCCCCTTTTGAACCTGGGGCTTCAGCAGAGTTAAAATTCCTTTCTTGGTAAACAGCCTTGCTTTTAGCCATAACCTCCACTAGAAGAGTGTCTGAGTTACAGGCACTAATGGCTGTGGAACCCTTCATTATTTTCTATGCTGACAGGGTTTCCCAAAGGACTAACCTGTCCTTTATGCCTAAGGTGGTCTCCAGTGTGGCTCTAAACCAAGCCATTTGTTTGACAACCTTCTTCCCTAATCCTCAAAATAAAGGGGAAAGGATCCTGCACTCCTTGGATGTGCACAGACAGCTCAGGTTCTACCTTGACAGGACTAAACCTTTCAGAAAATCTGACCAACTGCTGGTCAGCTTTGCTAAAGGGCAGAGGGCAAGATAATTTCAAAGCAAACCATTTCCAAATGGATAGCACACTGCATCCATTTCTGCTACAAGCACCATGGAAAACCTACCCCTCAGGGGATCAGAACTCATTCCACTAGAGCTACTTCAGCCTCTACAGCATTTCTCAGGGGAGTCCCTAACAGGGACATCCTGGAAGCTGCCACCTGGAGTTCTGTACACACCTTCACCAAGCATTACCACTTACCTATTTTTGGATTTACTACGGCAGTCTTACAAGGCCTGCTAGCCAGCCCTAACTCCTCTTGAATGCCTCCACCCTTCCTCAGCTTTGGGAATCAACCCAAGTGTGATGACTGCAACAGTGAAACACGAAGAACATAGTACAGTTGTGTACACTTAACATAAATGTAGATGCTCGAGTGTATTCACTGTTGCAGTCCTGGTTTCCCTCCCCTCCAGCCCCCTGTTTTTCTCTATCCTTTCTACCTATCCTCTATATGGCCATTTTTATGGCAGGGGTATTTACTTTTTACTGGTGGTGTTTCATACCATATACTAGCTTCATATTTGGGGGGCTCCTGACATCCGGGGCAAGAAAAACTGAAGTAATGGCATCGGCTGCCTGTTTTATACCCCTGACAACCTGACGTCATGGAAGAAGCAACAGCATCCAACGCATAAATCCCAAGACTCTGGTATTCGGGCTGACTGAGGGCTACCTGCAGGCAGATAACCCAAGTGTGGTGACTGCAACAGTGAGTACACTCGAACATCGACATTTATGGTAAGTGTACGCAACTGTACTTTCTCTTTCCAACACACAATTTCTTGGAATGAACTGTACTAGAGACCAGTGAAGGTTGCAGGAGACCAAGACATCGATGCATTCTGTAACAGATTTCAATAGTATAGCATTACCTTTTTGGACTATGTTAACTGAGGCATACGTATGTGATTATTCAGTCACTTTTTAAACACCATTATTGAATTGTCAGTTGTGACATCGGCACATTTACATTGTTATATAAAAATAATCAAACTGTATTAACAAGTTAAAATTAACAAACATTGTGCTTCATATATATTGCTGTATATCATATAACCTAATCAACATTACAGAAGTTATTCAATTCCTGCCCCTTTTTTAAAAACAAGAAACATCTTTATTAAACCATCGCTTACAACATAAGCAGTCATACATTTATACAAATGGAAGCAAACCACACTGACGGAATCCTAAATGCAAGCATTTTACATCACTATTAGTATTTGGTCACTTTTTCAGCACACCCCAGAGTCTGAAAAATGCTGTTTTGCTTGATCTGTTTGTTCCAGCTGTTAGCAGATTTTTTTGAAGATGTCAGAACTCTGTTAAAAAAAGACCATTACCTGTTGACAACAACAAGCTTTTATTCATAGATTAAGCACTTTTTCGTCTGTAGACTTTACAGACTGTTAAGTAATTAAAACTCTACAGTCTGTATGAATACTCAACAGCTGTTTCTTGTGAAGACTAATTGTGGGATGCAGATAGAATCCCAGCACTCTGTTTAAGGCATGCTGTAAAAATGTCATATTTCATCTATGCAGTACTATGTTATTCAGAAATAAATTAGCTGCGATGAGGAAAGACTGCATTGTCAGCTAATTTGCATGTCTGGACAGGGAAGAGTCACACTGTAGTCAAGGCAGCAACGAAAGTGTTCATCCTAATAAACATTTGATCAAGGAAACTGTCACACAGCTGGTCTTTGAGAGTATACTTGGAGGAATTATAGCATACCTTTTCTTTCTTTTTTTTTTTTTTTAAATACTTTGAAAGTAGGAGACCGTAAATCAGCGACCAGAGTAAAATTTCCATATGACTTATCCCTTTGGATTTGTGTTTTGTTAGTTCTGGGGGATGCCCACCTTGCACTGTCGGGATTGAATAGGCAGAGCAAGAGTTTTTATTCATCATTTCAGGTCACCTGCATAATTATTTACCCACTGAATGAGAGCACTGTCCTTTCTGCCTTCCTAGTGCTGAGGAATACTGCAGTTTTCCAATGGAACCACTTTATATCTCTTCATGTACACTAATTGGATAACCAGATTGATCCCTTTCATATACATCAAAATAGGTTTTGAAAACTTCCCGTATAATAGTACCTTCCTATACCAACATTCAGTGTCAGTAGATCTAAGAAGGGTCAGTTAGTGTTAGCCTTGTGAAGAGAATGCATTCTGTGATAAGTCACACTTGGCATGATTAGAGAAACTGAAATCTGGTGTCTCTGGTAAATCAGAACTGCATGTGAAGCTAAGCTGCAACTTCATATGCAGTCATGTGCATGCATTTATGCAAGTAAATGGTTCAGTGATTGAGGGTGAAAAAGGAAATCAAAACTACACTTTGAACAATATATCATGATTGTTCAAGTACATATTTGAGCAGTCCTCGATTAAGTGATTGTCTGGGCTGTGCATGCAAGTTGTCCATTGAAATCAGTGCACTATCCCTGTAAACAAGTATAAATAATATAAAAGTGAGGAATAACAGGTGAATGTACAAATGTGCAAGCACAAAATGGAGCAATTGTTGAAAAGAACACAGCATGTCACTGGTGTACCACTGAGGAAATGTCCAGTAAACATCAAAATAAGAGTGTTGTGCTATACACACAGGCAGAATCATACATGGGAAACATATTAATGTTTTATTTTACACACTAAATGCCCCACAAAGGCAGTAAAGACTAAGTAGATACTTTACACATCCAGTTGTAATATAAGGAGATGTAGGATTTCAGTTGCTTTGTACTGATCCTACCATCCCGTGATGTACTGCAACCATTTCTCTTTGCAATCAGTTGACTCAAGGGTTGAGGATGGTGGCACCTCACAAGTCATCCATGTGACACAATTCCCTGACCAGTACATGTGTAACTGTTCCAAGGTCAGGACTGTGCCCCCCAAGATGTAGCACAGGCATCTGTACTAGCCCTTTGAACAGGGCAAGGCACGCAGCTGCAAAGCTGAAATACTTCAAAAGGACAGTGAAAAGAATGGTAGTAAATGAGGGCATCACAAAATTTGTAAAGTTAGTTCTTGTTTGACCACACAAACCTAAAAGTATTCCATATATTCTATCACCCAAGAAACACATTTGGGCATTTCTGACCTACACACCTCAAAAATAGGCAGTATTTTTTCAGATGTTAGGAATGGCAGGGCCATAAGCTTACTTCCACACAGTTCTGCCAGGCCACAATTTTGAACTTTGCACAATATCTATTTGCATCAGTGGAAGAAGCACCCAATGACCTCAACTGCAAAAAAGTTGTACTTTACACTACACTCTTTATTGCAGGTAGCTCAAAGTCCATTAAGGTCAACCTGGTTGCTGTTAAAGTATCTGAATCAGCAAAGCACTGTAAGGGTCCTCATAATACTGTATGGAATATAAGATATTTTAGGCATTAAACAGTAAATAAACGGTAGACTATGTACCACCCCTTGGTGTTTTACTGCCCTTTGAACACTTTAGATCTGCCTCTTTAGCTTTCACTTTACAGGGTATGTGCCTAATCAACCAGATTATTTTCTCTAGTAAACACATCCATCTGGGACCCTGACACACTTTCCATTCTGAAGAGGAACATACCATCTTATGAGAGAAAGTCACTAGGTCTGATTTCTGTATTGGACATTGTTGAAATCTTCCTCCCCTTCAGAGCCGTGCAGCATGCTATGTTAACACTCTTGCCGTAGACATAATAAACTGGCCAGACTTACATCTTAACTGTCTCCACTGGAAAGTCGCAATCCATTACAGCTCTCTCTTACAGACTCCATAACAGATAGTGGCTTACCTCTGAGTCAGGTGCATGGTGTTAGGAAGTCATTCTCTGTAGATCTTCGTGATTAGACTACACAAGTGTAATAGCCCAACCGTGTCACTTATCATGGTTCTTACATACATATCCCCAGTAACAGTAATCCTCCCAACCCAAGACCTTTACATTGCCAGACGCCAAAGTAAGTGGCTTTCCTGTCTGTAATTGTAGAGTTTCATAGATACCACAGTACACATTGAATTCCTACTGTATTTGTTGAAGGAATGGAGTCTCCAACAGTCGCATCCATAGCGTTAGCCATCTGCATGTGCTATACCACTTAGCATTTATACAGCTGCTATGCAGCAATGGTCCAGTCCACAGTCTTAACAGTCACACATTCAACATATAAACTTAAATTCCACACTGCCTAATACATAGTAAATGTATACAGATATGGGCAGATACAAGCACTACAATTTATCACTTGTGCTATATTCCTGTCAGTAGTTTTCACACATTTTAAGATGTCAGAATACATAGGTGCGCTTCTTAACAGCTTTCCCCACTACAGCTTTCTCATTGACTTACGTGTACCTGCTACATAATAGTGAACAGACAATGCACTCAAAGCACACACCACTTCCACCCTTGTAAGGTAAATTCAAACTGCTGCTATGATTCTGCATAAGATATGTTTAAGCCTTGCATTTCACTGCTGTTGAAGCTGTCAGGCATACCCTAGTGGTGCAAGGGACATGCTATCTGCATTTGTAGACTTTCTGTTCACAACATGTAAGCTTTCTGTGCCCCACCTCACAGCATCGTCCAACTTTTCAAAGTTAAATGGTGCTCTCCATGCAGTGCAACTGCCAGGAGCTCCATGTAAAAGAACAGTTAGAGAGAAAAAAAGTCAGAGCTGTCTTGCTGTCAAAGTACTCTGCTTTGGTTGGTCCCATGGAACTGTTGGTTGGCTAGTGATCCTTCAGGTCTGGGCAGATAAGTACCCTGTTGGGGAAAATCTTATACAGTATTTTCAAAGGAAATTGTGTGTGTGTGTGTGTGTGTGTGTGTGTGTGTGTGTGTGTGTGTGTGTGTGTGTGTGTGTGTGTGTGTGTGTGTGTTTGTGTGTGTGTGTGTGTGTGTGTGTGTGTGTGTGTGTGTGCGTGCGTGTGTGTGTGTGTGTTTGTGTGTGCTGTAAACATTGGTAGTGTTTTGTTAGGAAACCTGTTTCTGTTTCAGAGAGCCATATTGTCCGGTAGGTGTTCAGTGTGAATGCTTTTGCGAACAAACTGTGTAAAAACAATTATATTTTTTACATGTTCCTACTAATTATGTAGATTTTATGTTTTAGAGACAGAACTTTTTGCTTCTGCAGGCTATCAGTGTTTTTCTTACATTAGAGCCTCTGTTACCCACTCCTTCAGGCTCTCCCGTACCCATCTTCAGTACTTTTAATCTCAGTTGAACCTATGAAGTAGTTACCAATCTGCTCAGTAATTCCTTGCCTTATCTACAAGAAGGTGAAAATAGTAGTCAAGGAGTCTTTGGGTGTCTTATCTCTCAACCACTCATCTTCATAACCCCTCCCTCCAGCCCTCTGATATAGAAGCTTCAGCCAGTAATAACTGAGGGATAGACACATCCTCTGTGGGCTCTTGTTTAATCTCATGGAAAAGAGGCAAATGTTTTGCCTATTAAGCTGGACAGGGTGACTAGAACCCATGAGAGTTTGCTTGCTTTGGGTTGGTCCTTATCCAGGGAATCTTCTAGAGAAATAAAAAAAAAATGTGGCTTCTCCTTTTTCTTTTTCTATGGACAGTGAGGATTTGCTGGGATCTGCAATGGATTTAATTTCTGATTTTTATTGTTTTCATTTCCTGTTCTGACAAGAAAGGAAAAAAGTGTTTCCTCACGTTCTGACTCTGAATTTCAATTAAAAGAACAGGAATTGGAGGCCGAATGATGTGCTGCAGGATTTTCTCCTTTAACTGAAGGTTCTAATTCTGAGGATAATGTTTCTTCAGAATTTTGTTAAGAAGACCTTTCTTTTTTCCAAAACTTTTTAAAAATGAAATATGTTTTTCAGTGAGATCAGAATGAAATGTCTATTGTTCAGCAACTGCTCTTCCTGTTTAATTGGTTTTAGAGAATGTTTTTGCGTGCAGTTTACCTGTCAGTCAGCCTCCTGCCCCTTGGAAGTCTGGTAGGTTATATAGAGTACCTCAGACTCCTAAATAAGTACGTGTTTTCTAACCCAAAAAACTTACAGTGCAGTGATTTCCCTTTCCAAAACTGCTTCTGCTAGACATACTGCTAATACTAATCCCATTCCATCTGACAAGGATGGGAAAGCCTTTGATAGATTTGAAAATAAAGTTTTTACTGCTGTCTTTGGACAACATGAAAAAGATTACTATTAACTTTCTCCTATGTGGAAGTAAAACAAAAAAGTTCCTTCAGTGTCTCTTGTATTTCTGGTTCTTGTGTTATTAAACATGCCATAAAATGTTATGATGCTGCAGATACTGTTTCCAGAGCTGCTGTTTCCTGGTCAATCAGGAGAAGAGTTACATAGTTACATTCTTAAAATCTTCATGAACATGTTAAACCTGAAATCTTAAATTCTCCCCTGGACAGGGGATCTGTTTGGTCCTTCTGCACCTGAAGTGCTTAAGAGATTTGATAAGGGGGAAAGTTGGTAATACAAAAAGTAACACAAGTCTTCCAACATTTGTTTTAAAGAAAATATAAATGTTCTTTTTACCTCGGCTCCCCTTTTTAGTAAATGGTACAAACAGTAGGGTGTTTCCAAACAGGATTTTAAAAAGCAATGGCAAAAAGGCTCCAAAAAGAAAAGGGAAACTTCTTAATAGGGTGGCCTAATGGTTAAGGTGTTTGCCTTACAAACACAAGGTGCAGGGTTTGAATCTCACAAGGGATAATTGGCTAGGCTTAAAATGGCTCGCAAGGGCAGTTAGCTTAGTACTAACCTATGAACCTATAATACCAAGGACAGTCCAAAACCTCAGAGCAAGTACCAGCATTTTCAGGCTCTTCTCCCCTCTTTCCCTGGCATCCTCTTCCTCTCTTTGAGTCTTCATCACCCCTTGTGGCATCACACCATTGCAGAGAGTTAGGTTCTGGAAGTCACTCAAAGGGAATACACTTGGCAGTGGGACTCCCTTCCTGCTTTTTCATGAGATCCCTCCTTGCCCAGTAAACAAGATTTACTTATTTCCTTTTCTGGATCAAATGTGTTATCTCAGTGAGTTGTAGAACGAGTGTCTGCAAATGAGAGGTGAAAAGCATTTTATTCAAGGATTTTTCTGGTGCCAAAGAAAGGAAGGAAGGAAGGACTTAGAGATCTGTGTTGGACATCTCCTTTTTCAATCATTTTGTTAAAGTTCCAAAGTTGAAAATGCCTGCTCAGTGGGAGGGTTTCAAACAATTAGCTACCAAACACCTACTAGCTCACAAATATTTAACATACACTGAGAAATCCCACACTCACTTTACAGAATTTTGGAAATCCCTTTTTGAAAATATTCTAGCTTGAAGTTGGTATATATATAAAATCAATGATGGAATTTTTGGCATATGTGTAAATAGTTCTTGCTGTTTTGCATTTGATGTATTATTCAGCAATGTATTCTGTGGTCATATTGCTACCTGTCTATTAATATTGTTACGTTTTACTGTATCTCTTTTCACAAAAAAAAAGAAAAGGAAATAAAAAGATTTTTACCTCTGGTTCCCTTATTAGTTTTTGTGTTGAAGCTAGACTTAATATGCCTACCATCACATGTGCTTTGGCAGACATTTCAGATGATTTTTTTAAAGATTTTGTGTATTTGGCTCACATTATCAGTTATCTGTTACCCTTTGGACTATCTACAGCTCCAGGGGTATTTACAAAATGTATGGCTCCAGTAATTGCTTATTGAAGACTTCAAGGCATCACATTGTCCATACCTGGACAATTGCCTTGTATTTGCAGACTCTTTTTCCAGTTTTCAAGAGTCCTTAGAGGAAGTGTTCAGAATATTCTATTCAGTCTGAGTTTTCAAGTGAACTTAAAGAAGTCTTCTCTCATCCCATCTCACAGAATTGTTTTCCTGAGATGTCTGTTAGTTTCTGCCCTGGAAAGAGTGTTTCTTCCTTCTGACATTATTATTATTATGATGATGCTGATGATTTCTCTGGTCAGACTTCACACTAGAAAAATTAATTTGTTCTTCAGGTCAGTCCAAACTTGGCATCTTTCACCCTTTGTTTTCAGATCACTGTTTTTGGGAGATGTAAGGCAGGAGGTTCAGTGGTTGGTAGACCACTCCTTTCAAAATCATGTTCAGTCTGTCCCAACAAATAATTCAGACCTGACTTGGGAAGCGAGTTCAAAAGGGGTAAAAGAGTAGGATATGTGAAACAAACAAGACAGACAAAAGCACAAAAACATCAAAGAGTTTGGCTGCAATAAATGCTTTGGAAGCCCTAAAGCATCTCGTCTCCAGATCTCTGCAAGGTTTCACAGACAACAATACAGTGATGTGATACATAAACAAGGAGTGCCAGGTCTTACCCTCTACAGACTTTCTGTGATAGCCTTGTAGATAGTAACTCAGCTCAGTTTGACTTCAGGCTGCATACATCCTATCAAAGTAAAACGTTGTAGCAAGCAAGCTAAACAGGACCAGGACAGAACCTCATTAATGGAAACTTCACCCTGGGTTATTCCAAGAATTAATCCAACAGCCAGGAACACCTCAAATAGATCTGTTTGCCTCTGTTCAGAACAGACGACTAAATAAATTCTGTGATGGGATTCCTTATAAACAGTCTTGGAAGACAGATGCATTCTCATTCCCATGGAAAGGAATGTTCTGCTGTGCTTTTCCACCCTTTCCACCGATCTATAGGGTTCTTCTAAAGGTCCAGAAAGACTCTCCAATTATTGCGGTGGGGACCCCCCCCTTTGGCCTAGGAACAGTGTCTCTCCCTGCTTTTGAAACTGACAAAGGGCAAGTTTCACATGCTTCCTCAGAAATGGGATTTACTCATACAAGACAGGAGGAGTTTTACACCCCAAACTGAAAATTCTACAGTTGACTGTCTGGATGAAAACTCTACAGTTGACTGTCTGGGTGATAGGATTTTGATACAGCTTAGACACCATTTTTCTGAGGATGGACAGCAGGTATTAAAGGAAGCTAAAACACCTGCTGTTAGGAAATCATATATGTGTAAGGGAAAATATTTTCTAACTGGTGCCATTCGGTCAGCTAGGATCCACTTAAGGCCCACCTGCCTCTGGTTCTTGATTATTTGTGTCAGTGTCCTTTGATCTTTCTTCTCTGTCAAGGTTCATTTGTCAGCTGCCTGTTCTTGTCTGCGATTGGATCCACCCTTCCTAATCATCCTCAAGTTGAACAGTTTTTGAAAGCGGTTTTACATATCTGCCCACCGAGAAAGCAAGAGGCTCTTCCCTGGGATCTTAACTTTGTGCTTGAAAAGCTTACTCCTGTTTCCATTTGAGCCAGCTTCTCAGGCTGAATTGGGGGTCTTGATATGGAAAACTGTTTTGTTCATTGCACTGATGTCTGCTAGGAGAGTATCTGATACTTTCTTAGTAGAACAGACTATTTACATTATCTGAAGAGCAAGCTCTTAGGGCGAGTCAGCTGTATCTCTTTTTCCACAAGGACAAGGTTTCTTTGAGAACTAATCTTTTTTATGCCTAAAGTGGTCTTGGAGCTTAACTATAGGTAGTCTGTTTCTCTGTCTTTTTTTCTGATCCCATGAACAAGGGAGAGAACATTCTTCATACTCTGAATATCCACAGGCAGCTCAGATATTACCTAGACAAAACTCTGTCCTTCAGGAAAGCAAATCAACTGTTTATCTCCTATGAAAATAAGAGAAAAGGCTGGCCAGTGTCAAAGCAGACTGTTTCTAGTTGGGTGCCTGTATTTCTATTTCTATTTTTGTTATTCTTACCATAATACGTCACTTTCAGTCAGGGTTATGACCCATTCCATTAGGACTTTGGCTTCATCGGTGGCTTTCTGGAAAGGGGTGGACTCGAAATATTCTAGAGGCAGCAGCTTGGCCCTTTGTACCTACTTTTGCAAAGCACTACAAATTGGATTTCTTTTTCAGGTCTAGAACCGGCTGTGCTAGGACCATTTTCCAGGGACTTCTGGATTCTTAATTTATTTCCTCCTCCCTTTTTTGTTCTGAAGCTATGGTAATCTACCGAAATAGCTTATGCTACTGTAGCAGTGATTTAGTGTTGAACATAATAGTGTGTGTGTGTGTGTGTGTGTGTGTGTGTGTGTGTGTGTGTGTGTGTGTGTGTGTGTGTGTGTGCATTTATATTTATATAATCTGTGTATGTGTTTGTGTGTGTTCTTTCCTTTTTGTTACATTTCCTAGCATTGTTCCTTTCAGGGCAATTTCCTCCCTTCTTGGAGCGAGAAAGCTCTGATGTTTTTGTGCTCGAACTGTCCTTTTATGTAGAGCTTCTCTTAAGCTTCTGATGGTAAGAATGTGAGGAGGGTGGCCTTTACCTTTTGAAAAGCTGCCTGGTTTAGTGGGGTTGGATCCAAATAGCTTAGGCTATTGCAACAGTGAACCAACCAGCTCACTATATGTTACAGAGCAATTTCAGAGACTTTTAACATAGGTGATTACTAGACTAATGGCACAGGCGCCTCTACAAACCTGGCCAATAATACCCAGGATATGAGAATATTATATCTTAATTCCCCAGGTATGGGCTGGAGTATTGTCATGGTATTGGGTCTTTGGATGTCGGAGCCCAGAGTCATTTTTACAGAGTGCCTCTGCCCTTATGTAGACAAGAGCAGTACCCTGGGGTGAATTTATGGTTCCCCATCCATTTATCCACATTCTTTTTAAAGAGAGAGAGGGATGAGATTTGTTTTACAAGGATGGGAAGTTTATTCCTTAGAAAAGGTAGCCTTTGGGATATGAATCTGTGTCTCCAGCAAGTTCTGTTAGTCATAAATAAGGTTCAGGTCCATGGAAGGAATAGCCATCATATACTTTTTCATGTGAATATGTAACCTTTTCGTCAGTGCTGGATCAGAGAATGCCTTATAGGTCAGGTTTATGTCACCTGTCAATAAATGATATGAGACGAACTAAAGAGATAGGGCCTTTAGTTGGTCTGCATAAGACACGTTTCCTACACTTTGTATTTTTTTTAGTGAGAAACCTCTGGGGCTGCTCTAGTTGGTGTAAGTGTCTGGTTAGGCACATGCAGATTGGAGCATTGTACTCAATTGTGGGCCTGATGAGGGCCGAGTACATTGGCATTAAGACTTCCTTTGATCTTGATACCATGCCTTTACTTATAAACTGAGTCACACAGAAAGAGTTTCTCACTCCTGTAGCTATCTGGTGGTCAAAGTTTAGGTTATCTATCTATGTTCCTAGGCCTGTTACTGCTGGGTTTACTTTTTTCATGGTATGCTGTCAATATTATAATTTTCAGGGATATCTGATTTGCTGAAGGGTATAATTACACATTTTTTAGGATTTAGTCCCAGACCATGGTTTTGGCACCAGTTGTTTGTCATTTTTAGGCCAATTTGTAGGATGTCAACATTGTTTGGGGATTAAGTGATTGTTCCTAGCTTAATTGTTAACTAACTTAGTGAGCCAGAGGCCCCCAACATTGGTCTTCACCATAGAGATGTATAGACTAAATAGGAGGGGTCCCAACACTGAGCCCTGTGGGACACCGCTAGTAACAGGTTTCCTACTAAAGTGGATTCAACTATCCAGACAACGTGTCTTGTCATTGAGCCAGTTTGCAATCCATCTTACGATGTAGGGGTTTATGTCTAACTCAGTAAGTTTATCTATGATCCCTGAGTGGGGATTGTGCTGAAGCCTTTGGCCAGGTTTTGATAAGCAGTGTCTACCATTTTACCTTAAATGTGGTCCTGGTAACTTTCTTGAAGTCCACTAAATTAAGCAAGTAAAACCTTCCTTTGACAAAGCCAAATTGAGTCTTGTCCAGTGATTGAAGATTTCCTATGTCGTTATTGATCAGGGTTATGATAATTCTCTCCATGACCTTGCAGCTAGGATTGGTCAAGCTAATGGGACTGTAGTTCTCTGGGTCAGTTGATGGGTCTCTCTTGTGGAGAGAGGTGACTGTTGCAGTCCTCCATTCCTCTGGGACAAAGCCAGTCAGAAGGCTGTGATTAAAGAGGGTTTCTAATAGCTGTGATAGATTCCGTTTTAAGCTATTTAAGAAGCATCCTGGAATGTTGTTGGGGCCCATGGAGACTACATTTTTGGCTTTAGCAAGCACAGTAAGGACCTGTTTCCTCATAATGACCAGTAAGGGGGGGTGTGGGTATTTTTTTGGGTGTGGTAGAAGGTGAAGGGGGAAGAAGTTTGAACTGAATTTGTCAGCCAACAGGTTTGCTATGGTTTCAGGCTGGGTGTAAGTGTTGCCGTTCATGATTAACTCTGCACATTGCTGAGCCTTTCCCATGAGTTTATGTACATAATTAAAAAAAATTGTATGGTTATCTTTCACCTGGGTGCTGTCTATGCCTAATAGTTTGCTTTGGCAGATTTGATCAGCTCTCTAATTTGTTTTAGATTGGTGAGTGTCTTTTTGCACTGTGTTGTCTGTTCCTTCTTGGCTTCGGAGAGGATTTTATTTTTCATTTTGTTGAATAGCCTAACTATGCTAGGGGTCCACCAGGGTGGTGTATTTTTGCCAATAATAATAGGTTTAATTCTGACAGGTACTGCCACCTCTATGCAGTCATGAATGTAGTTGTACAATGTTTTTGTGTACAGCTCAGAGTAGGCCTCGGTGTCATCCAGGTTGAGAGGATTGGAGGTTTAATAAGCTGTCACGTAGTTTGAGGTAATTTGCCTTAGCAAAGTTTGTAACAGGTTTGGCGTTTGTTGAGGGTTCTAGGTTAGTTTTAATACTAAAGAAGATTGTTTTGTGGTCAGATCTTACTGGGAGGAGTTAATGCATGGGAGGGAGCAGCATCCCTCTATGTTATGAGTACTGAGTCTAGGATATTTGTACCTCTAGTTGGGGAGTTAACTATTTGCTCCAGGGCATTTGCATTAATGAAGTCCAAAAAACTTCTGAGCAAGTGAATTATGGGTCATACAAGTCTTCCATTTTATGGAGGAATAGTTGCAGTCACCCATAAGTATGGTGTTAAGCTGAATGTTAAGAAATTCCCGTAGCTTTAGGTAGAGGTGTGCTTTTCCAGACTCATATTAGGGGATCTGTAGCTAGCAAGGATATGATAATACATTGCACTTATGGTTAACTGGGCAAGGAGCAGCTCAAGCAAGTCATGTCATTGGACCAGTCTAGTGGTGTACTTGTTCTTTATGAACAGAGACACCTCCTCCCTTTGTTTTATCTTGAGCTGAGGGGGATCAAAATGTATGAGAGGCATTGTAGCCTTTGATAGCCAGGTTGCTTTCTATGCTTCTGAACCATGCTTCTTGACTGCTGACATGTCTGCATTCTCCAGGGTAATGTGTGATGTTCTTCGTTCCCCATTGCTGCAGTCCTTACTATTGGGTATAGTCCGCGTCCAGTCGGCCCGAATACCAGAGTATAAGGCTGACGTCGGTCAGGGCGCATTAGACTGACGTCAGTACGTCAGGGTACTAATGCGCATGACCGACGTCATATCCTCAGTCTTTTTTGCCGCATGGTCCGATGCAGAAGCAGTTTTGCGAGTGCAGGTTGGCGTTCTGAAATATTTCGAACCGGAGTTTCAGACCGAAACAGAGTTGGCTAAGTACCCGTTGGGGAACATTTTGTTTTTTCTTGCCTCAGTATTTAACCGGATGTCAGAAAAAGTGAATAACTGTATTTCTTGTGGGAAACAGATACCTCATAGGGATTACCATACCTTGTGTATACCTTGTTTAGGGCCTGAGCACGACGTTGTTGGTTGCCGCTCTTGTGCTAGGTTTAATAAACGCACTATTAAGAGGAGGTTAGACTGTGCCAGGTTAGTGTTTGGGAAGCGTTGCAATTATAAAATGCCGTCGGATGCTCCGACGCTTCGTCCAAGAAGCGCAAGGACAAAACAGCGAAGCCTAGGGTTGATGAACCGGCAGTCCCGGACGCCGGTTCTTTAGTAGGCTCAGTGGAGCCAGAGGTTTTGCCAGGAGTTTCCATGGAGTCTCAGGCAGAAACTTTACTGTTACAGGATGTGCCTTCTCAGGAGGTAGGCCAGGCTGAGGGGCTTCTCAGGTCACTGTTCTTCCCTCTCTTCCCAAGGTAGTTAGAGCCTCTCCTTCTGTTGCCAAAACTTCTTTGAGAGGTAGGCCTAGTTCAGTTTCAGTGGGGCTTCTCCTAGCATTTCGGTTCTGTACCTAAGAAACATATGCTTAAAATGGCAGAAGATTTGATTACTATGATTAGAGGTTCTATGCCCCCTGATAAGAGGCCTAGGGTGGAACCGAGTTTGATAGTTTTGAACAGTGTTCAGAGGCTTCAGAGTCTTCTGGAAGACTTGCAGGAGTATCCTACTTATTCTGATTCTGATGTGGATGATTCCACTCCTACAGCTTCTCCTCCTGAGGATTTCTCATTTTCAGAGCCTCTGCATGCCATGAGGGAGCACTTTAAATGGGAAGGCCAGCATTACTCTGATTCCAGGAAAAGGCTTAGGGAATTCTTGTTTTTACCCCAGCATAGGCCTTTAGCTATTCCTCCTGTGTTGAATGTGGTGGAAGATGTTTTGCAGAGGCTTCCTGAACCCTCACTCTTTGCCTCCTGCTCCTGTTAAGCCTGATAGGTATTACCGGGTGCCCGAAGCTCATAAGTATTTGTTTAAGAGTCCTAGGGCGGACCCAGAAACTATTTCTCAAGGGCCTAATGGTGTTAAGGCTTCTGTGGTTAAAAATCCTGTTCCCACTGATAAAGAGGCAAGGGCTTTGGATAGGTGGGGAAAGAAAGTGTATACTTCTTCCACTCTAGCCATGAGAGCGTTGAATTGTCAGTTTCACATGCTAAAATATCAGAATTATCTCCTTTCACAATTAAAATCTAAGGTGGATGCTTTGGCGGAAGGTATTGAGTGTAAAGAGTTGCTGGATTTGGTTCATGTGTCTGAACAAGTGGGTAAGCATTCTTTGCAATGTGGTTTTGATGCTGTACAGGCCTCCTCGAGGGTGGCTGCTACTAGTTCTGTTCTTCGCAGACATGCCTGGTTGAAGGATCAGAATTTAGCTGAGCATGTTAAGACAAGGATTTTGGATGCTCCTTTACAGTCTGATGTGTTGTTTGGATCGCCTGTGGAAGCAGTTTTAAAGAAAATGGAGGACAAAGCTAAGTCTATGCAAACTGTTAAAGATTTTTTGCAGGTGCAGCCACCGAAGTTTAGTAGAAATTGGCCTGCTAAGGGGTGGACATATCCTGCTTATGATTCTCAGTCTAAGGGTAGGTCTAGACGTGGTAGGGGCAGGGCTCAAGGTTCTTTTAGGCCTAGAACAGGGAGTTCACCTGCTCAGACTTCTGGTGAGGGCAGGGGTCAGTCCTTTCGTAAACAGACCCAATGACCTGTCTTTTCAGCTGCCAGTAGATTCTCGTCTGGCAGCTCCTTTGGGAGGAAGACTGTCTCTTTTCAAGGAAAATTGGGAGTTAATTACTCAAGACAAATGGGTGTTGGATATCATTCACCACGGTTACAGATTTTATTTCCATACAATGCCCCCTTTCAAAGGCATGCCAGACGTTCCTCCTCCACAAAGAAAGGAGGCTCACAAGCAAGTTTCTCAGTTACTCCAGATGGGGCCATTCAGCCAGTCCCTGTATCAGAAAGGGGCCTAGGATTTTATTCTCGCCTGTTCCTAGTACCAAAGAAGGGGAACACGTGGAGACCAATTTTGGATTTATCTCTCCTCAACACTTTTCTGGACATTCCCAAGTTCAAAATGTTGACGTTACAACAGCTTTTACCTCTGCTGGGCAAAGATCACTGGATGGTAACTTTAGATCTCAAGGAAGCTTACCTTCATGTGCCTATAAGGCTAAGTTGCAGGAAGTATCTGCGGTTTCGAGCTGGAAATTCTCATTATCAGTTCTCTGCATTGCCCTTTGGCTTATCTACTGCTTCAGAGTATTCACAAAGGTTCTGGCTCCAGTGATAGCTTACTTCAGGCTTCAAGGAATTCAAATCTATCCTTACTTGGACGACTGCCTGATTCTGGCTCAAGAAAAGGAAGACCTTCTACAGCATCTGGAATATGTTATAGCAGTGCTAAGATGCCTAGGGTATTCTGTGAACGAAATAAAGTCCAGTCTAGTACCCTCTCAAGACATGTGCTTTCTGGGTGTGAGACTGAATACAGCAGCCCAGATGGCCTTTTTAACCCCGGACAAACAAAAGAGTCTGTCACTTTACTTCCATCAACTATCTCATCAGTCCATGCTGACTGCAAGGACAGTCCTTCAAGCATTAGGGTTCATGGCATCTTGTATTCTGGTGCTTCCCAATGCCAAACTGCATATGAGGAAGCTACAATGGTATCTCAAAAATGTATGGACACAGCACTGCCGGGATTGGGACACTGTCATTCAAATAATACCTTGCCTTCAAAAAGAATTTTTGTGGTGGGCTCAGGAATGTCACCTAAACAAGGGACTCTCTGTGACCCGGCCAGAGGCGAGTCAGATTTTAACGACAGATGCCTCGGACATTGCTTGGGGAGCTCATCTAAATGGACAGTGGATACAAGACAAGTGGCCTGCCAGACTACAGCATCTACATATCAACATGAAGGAGATGTTAGCAGTCCAGTTTGCATTAATGGCTTTCAAGGAGTTACTTCTTCCAGGGCAGGTGTTGATTCTAACAGACAACACAACTGTCATGTGGTACATCAACAAGCAAGGGGAACACATTCTTATCCTCTATGCAGGCAAGCAATGATTTTATGGGAGACTGCGCTAAGCTTGCAACTAACTCTTCAGGCAAGGTTTCTGCCGAGCACAGAACTCCTTAGCAGATGTGTTAAGCAGACAAATCATGGATCCCCACGAGTGGAAACTGGATCTTCATGTATTTCAAAATTGACAGTGTCATGGGGAACTCCAGACATAGATCTGTTCGCTTCTCCACTAAACCACCAGCTGCCACAGTATTGCACAAAGGGGTTTCATCACACAGCTTGGAAAGTGGATGCTCTGTCTTTCAGTTGGAAAACCTTCATGTGTATGCCTTTCCTCCTCTGCCTCTTCTTCCAAAGGTACTATTAAAGGTCAGACAAGACAGGCCAAGGATGATTTTGATAGCTCCAGATTGGCCTCGGCAACACTGGTACCCACTACTACGGAGTCTGGTAAGGAAGCCTCCATGGCCTTTACCTCTGATCCCTCATCTGTTATCTCAGAAGGATGGTCATCTGCTCAATGTCAAGCTTCACTCTCTTCATCTAACAGCCTGGCATATTCTGTGTTGAAACACAGCAGGTCTCAACTTCCTCAACAAGTTTTAAATGTGATTATGGAAGCTAGAAGACCTAGTACAAGGAAAGTGTACGCAGAAAATGGAAGAGATTTTTATTTTGGAGTACAGCAAAGAATTTGCAGGTTTCTGAGCCTAATTTGAGTGTGGCTCTTCAATATCTTACTGAGTTATTGGACAAAGGTTTGTCCTTCTCTTCCATTAAGATTCATGCTGCAGCAATTTCAGCTCACTATGATTGTGACCCACCATTGTTTTCGCATCCTTTGTTCAAGCAGTTTCTTAGAGGGGCAAAGAATATAAGACCCCACGTAGAGCTCCTACTCCTGCTTGGGATCTCAATTTTGTGTTGGAAAAACTTACTCTACAACCTTTTGAGCCTGCGGCTACTGCTGAATTGAAATACTTGTCATGGAAGACTGCTTTTCTGTTGGCTATTACTTCTGCAAGAAGGGTGTCTGAGTTGCAGGCCCTTATGGCAGTAGAGCCATTTTGATTTTCCATAAGGATAGGGTATCATTACGCACTAATCCTTCCTTTATGCCTAAGGTGGTTTCTAGTGTGGCTTTAAACCAAACTATTCATTTGCCTACTTTTTATGCAGACCCCAAAATAAAGGGGAAAAGATTTTGCACACTTTAGATGTACACAGGCAATTGCGTTATTATTTAAGCAGGACTAAGGATTTCAGGCAGTCTCAGCAGTTGTTTGTTTCTTTTGTTTTGAGTTCACAGGGCAAGCCTGTGTCAAAACAAACTATTTCTAGGTGGATTGGCTTTTGCATTGCATTTTGTTATTCCCATCATGGCAAGGAGATTCCAGCTGGGATTAGGCCTCATTCCACTAGGGCTACTGCCACTTCAACAGCATTTCTAAGGGGTGGCAACTAAGGATATTTTGGAAGCAGCTACTTGGAGTTCAGTGCATACTTTCTCTAAGCATTATCACCTTCCTATCTACTCTAAGTCTAGGGCTGGTTTTGCCACAGCTGTTTTGCAAGGCATGTTGTCAGCTCCTGCTTCTTTATGATTTGCCAGCCTCCCTTACCTCTGCTTTGGGATTCTACCGTAAGGACTGCAGCAATGGGGAACGAAGAACATAGTACAGTTTTGTACCTACCATAAATGTAGATGTTCGAGGATCCCATTGCTGCAGTCCAATTTACCCTCCCTCCTTCCCTCTGTGTTTAGGGTGGTTGTGTAGGTGAGGTTACATGCTTATATTTTGTATATATTCTTGTATATATTGTACATATTTTTGGTGCAGGTATTTTGGGCCTTGTCTTTTTAGGGTCTTCTGACATCTGGGGCAAGAAAAGACTGAGGATATGACGTCGGTCATGCGATTAGTACCCTGACGACGTCAGCCTTATACTCTGGTATTCGGGCCGACTGGACGCGGACTATACCCAATAGTAAGGACTGCAGCAATGGGGATCCTCGAACATCTACATTTATGGTAGGTACAAAACTGTACTTTTCTAGGAAGTACAGTTTATGTAAACTCCTTGCATTGAGCGGCAGTACCTTTAGGTAGTTGTGAGTGATTTTTGTTATGTTGGGAGGGTTTAAAAATTGGCACGACCTAAAAAAGGCACTATGGAATAGATAAAGTTTTTGCTAGTATCTGGAAGCCAAGTAGTGAAAAGTGCAAACCATCTCTGGCAATGGATCGTGGTTTTTCGATCAAGTCTCCCCCAGACTGACAGAAATTGAATCCCCTTGTTGTGACACCAGAAACTAAGCCAATTGCTGAAGTCAGTTGTTTTTTGCTGGTAGTGTGGCATCATAATTTGTGAAGGTAGAATGCTACTCAGGGCTAGATTCATACCCGCTTGGGACACATATTCAGAGAGCTCCATTGTGTCTCTCTTCATGTAGTCCAGGGATGTACACCCACATGGAGTATGACTGTGTCATACTGGTCCTTGTGATTTAAAGCCCTAAGTGCATGCATGTTTTGGTGGAGCCTGGCTCCAGACAGACAGCTCATTGTGATCCTTTCCATGTTTTGCCTGGTAAGGGGGGCATCAGTATGCCTTGCAAGGCAATCCCATTTAACTAGAATGTTTGGCTGTGTGGTGTGTTGCCTTATGGGCTTAAAGCGGAGCTACTTTGATTTTTCAGAGTTATATGTTTTGTGAGGTGCTATCTTTTTTGAGTGTGCATGGGGCCACTGAGATCATTCTAGGAGGTCTTAGAAGTATGAGTAGATTATGAGTGAGTACCTCTGTGTATGTGGGTCTATGTGCTTGTTCCTTAGTGTTGGTAGTGAATGTCTTGGGTGTAATGCTGACAACCTGGTTTACGTTTTTCATGTGGTTATGCGAGAGCTTTGCATCTACATCTCTCACACACGTTGTCTATTCTAAAATTAAGTGGTTGTCAGTGCACATGAGGCAGTTACTTCACTGACTCAGGATGCACCTAACCTTTATACCAGATCCTTAGGGTCTATATTAGAACACCAAACATTCAAAATGTCGAGTGTTCTAATGTCGAACTCTATGAATCGAAAATTCAAAACATCGAACATACAGAACAGCGAATTTTTTCCTAGGGAAAAAATTCACTGTTCCAAAACACATACAACACAAGCACAACAAAAAAACAGCAGTCCACACACGCACCTAAACTCTTACACCTAACCCTACACTAAACTATACATACACCACTAACTATCCACATACCTTAACCCTAACCCTAAGGTCCGTCACTATAGTACAATCACCTCACCCGCGCCCTAACCCTAACTCACCTACCCTGCCCTAACCCTCACGTCCACACAATCGCACACTTTCCTGACCCGCGCCCTAACCCTAACTCACCTAGCCCACCCTAACCCTCACGTCCACACAATCGCACACTTACCTGAACCCAATCCGTAACTTTCCACCACAGCGCTGAAAATACCGAAGCAACAGAAACGGACAACCGAATTCTTTCCCTAGGAAAAAAATTGGTTTTCTGTTTCTTCGATATTTTCAGAATTCGCTGAAAACGGGTCGCTATTAGAACACTCGACATTTTGAACGCTCGGTGTTCTAATATAGACTTGATCCTTAGTAGATGGGAAGGAGTAGGAGAGAGTCATTTAAAGGATTAAGTGAGAGTGTTTAGTAGTATATTATAAGATGACCTGCAGTGGTGCTGGCCTGTCTGCATACTGGCAGCTCTTTGAGCAGCTGTGAACAGTAAGAAACTATGGAGAGCATTTATATATATATATATATATATATATATATATGTATGTATATATATATATATATATATATATATATATATGTGTATATATATATATATATATATATATATATATATATATATATATATATATATGTATATATGTATATATATGTATATATATATATATATCTATCTATATATATATATATATATATATATATATATATATATATATATATATATATATGTATGTATTTATTTATTTATACACAAGGCATGGGTAACATGATATGCAAACACAAGGTTTTTTTATACCAGCAGGCTGAAAGACTTTTACACAGTTAAGCCCACATACAGTAAGCCGTCCCCTAGCAGTTCACAACTTGGATAGATTGAATCAGCCCTCTACTCCCACCAGAGTAAAACCCTGTTAATGTAAAAAGTGGTTTTGAGCTCAAGTGCAGTAACAAATACTTTACAACAAAAGGCAGATCTCCTGCAGTATCAGGAATCCTTGGAATACATTCACAAACCCTGAGAAATATTCCCAAATACAGAAAAATGTTTGCAAACATAAGAAGACTTCTATAAACACAGAAAAACTGTGCAAAACTTTGAAATATTTTGGCAAACTCAGGAAAACTTTGGCAAAGTAAGAATAACTTTTCGAGTATCAGAGAAGGTTAGGAGGCATGAACTCTGTGGTAGCCGCCCTTTGTTACTACACTCAGTTTATTTCATTTTTCTGTTACAGTGGCTCACTTCTGTTTGTTAAAACATATCCTCACTTAAACTTGTATTTGCTTACTGTTGCATTTACATTATTTAATCAGCCATCACAGTGGTCACACAGTAGTGTTCAGCCAAATAGATGACATGCTCTTTGAGATGCAAGATCCTAGGACTGTGTTTTAATGTATGTTTTAACTGCCTGCTACAAATGAAAAAGGAATTCTCTCAATGTTATTGATCTTATTTGATATCTTGTAAACTTTGCACATCAGTTGTTTGCATACATCTTTTACTCGTCTTAACTTGTCAAGTTGTCCCTTTTTTAAAATTGAGATATGTCTCTACAGTTCACATTGAATAATGGTATTTTTTCTATCTGTGATGCTTACCTAATTTCAGTGCCTTTGTAAACCTGCATTAGTTTGTTTTCCGAGTCTCAAGCTAGCAGAGTTTAGTCTTTGGGAAACAGTCATGCTCTTCAAAATTGATAGTACTGTGCATTGAAATAACTATGGCTCTTATGACAAGGGACAGATAGAATCAATGGTCAGAGAAGTTTGTTGCAACATCTTTTCTAAATCATTTTGCTTAATTTGGAGGTGGCAACCCCCAGCCAAGTTGGTTGAATGTGTATCTGTAGAAGCTTTAGTAGGTAGGCTTCCTGGGAAAAGTGTTCCTCTGAGATGAGAGTTTTTCAGTGGGAACTTACCAGAGAAAATTGAAATTTTCTGTTTGGCAAAGTGACATTATCTGAATGAAAAACACAGAAACATTAATATTTTCGACGGTAAATAAGGAACACTTGTCCGAGTCCACCTCTTTCTGTACCTGTGGGTCAAGCTGCAGATTCTGTTTAACTAAAAGCTTAAGTTTTTTTGCATGTCTCATAAAAATTGCCTTGTGCTTGTCCCATGCAGATAATAATGTTTCACTGTTGCAGCCCTGACAGTTGGGATTTCCTGCCTTGAAAGTCCTCGCTGACCCGACTACCAGAGAAACATATTTCACTTAAGGCTGGCAGATGCCTTGAACCGACATCAGAATGCCAGGTATAAAGGAGCCATCCTGCATCATCACTGCAGTCTTTATTGCCACGGGAGTTACAGCAGTGGGTGGACCTCTCTCACCTAGGATAAAGGGAGGATAGTGCATGCTAATCTGCAGACCCTGAACCTTTCAGCCTTGTATTATCTGTCAGCACCTAACTGCTACACCAATGTAAGTCAACAGGTGCAAAACATTCTGAAGGAATCCAGAAGGCCTAACACAAAGAAAGCGTATGCAGCCAAAAGGAAAAGACTGTCTGCTTGGTGCCAGAGGGACCACCTTGAGCCCAGCTCAGCTAACATTTCGCCATCCTGGAGTACCCACAGCCTAGTGGATATAAAGGCCTATGTTCTTCATGTTTCAACTGTTGCTGTCATCACTCTTGTTAGTCCCTGATAGGGGCAGCCCTCAGTCAGCCCAAATACCAGAGGCTTAGTATTTCTGCATCTGTTGCTGTCACTCCAGGACTGACATCAGGTCGCCAGTGGTATAAAATCAGGCAGCCGACGCCATTACATCAGTCTTTCTTGCCGTCAAGAACCCAAGCAGAAGCAGTTCACATAAGTGCTGGTTGGCTGCCACCCGAAGTTTTCTTCCGGATTGAAGTTGAAGTATTCTAAAGCTGGTACCCCATTGGGGATACTTTTTTCTTGCTCTAACCGGCGTCAGAGAAAACTTAACAATTGTCTCGCCTGTGGAAAGCAAATACCACACCCGAGACTTCCATTCTACTGCATCACCTGTTTAGGCCCAGACCACTCACTACGCCCTCGCTGTCACACACAATACTTTTTGTGCTTTGTTCAACACCAGAACTATATGTCGCTAGCCCTTATTGTAGCTAAATATTTTGCTCTCAGTCCCTCGTGATTCTCATATGGATTCGTAAGCTATCAGACTACTGATTTTCCTCGAAAAATGTAAGGATAAAGACAGAGACAGACCAGACAGGTCCAAAACTACTGACAACGCTCCATTAAGCTAGAAGAAATACATCACATAGACTTACCTAAAATGCTGCTATGTGTTGAGGCTACTAGACCAGACTTGGCCAGTGTTATCTGACAGGTAAGGACAGTTTCGAATATGAAAGCAATTCTATGCTTATGAGATTTGTTGGGTCATTCCTTCGCTTTGAAGAAATTGAAAGTGAAAACGTCAAACTGTTAAAGATTTCTTGCAGGTTCAACCCCCAAGGTTTAGCAGGAACTGGCCTGCCAAAATTGGTCCTTTCCTGACTCCACAAAATTTCAAAGGGGCAGGAATAGGCGTTCCAGAGGCAGAAACCAATCCAGAGGAGGTGCCTACAGAGGAAGACAGTGGCAAGGTAACAACAGAGGCACAGACACAGCCACTGCCACTACATCAACACAACCACAGTGACTTAACCCTAAATCCAGCCTACCAGGAACAAATAGCAGCTCCTCTAGGCGGGAAAGTTAACCTTATTTTCAAAGAACTGGCACTACATAACAAAGGACAAGTGGATTTTACAAACCATAGATCAAGGTTACGGTTTCACTTCCACACTTTACCAGTCAAAGAGGAATGCCCAATCTCCCTCCAAAACAAAAAACAGAGGCTCTCGCCAGATAATGGAGTTAGCAAACATGAGAGCTGTGGAAAGAGTGCCAACAGCAGAGCAAGGAAAGGGGTTCTACTCCAGACTATTCCTAGTTCAAGAAAGGAAAAAGTTGGAGACCAATTCTCGACCTGTCCACCTTAAATACATACATCATTGTCCCAAAATTCAAAATGCTGACCTTACAGCAACTTCTTCCCATGCTGGGCAAGGAGTCTTGGCTGGTAACTCTAGATCTCAAGGAGGCATGCCTGCACGTCCCCATTCGACCAATCTGCAGAAGATACCTCAGATTTCTTGCAGGATCAGAGCACTATCAATTCTCAGCATTGCCTTTTGGCTTATCTACTCGCCCAGAGTATTCACAAAATGCCTGGCATCAGTAATCGCCCATTGCAGACTTCAGGGGAATTCAAATTTACCCATACCTGGGCGACTGCCTGCTACAAGGGACAACAAAAGCAAGCTGACAACAGATTTACAAAGGGTCATTTACTTGCTACAAGCACTGGGATACACAGTCAATTTACAAAAGTCAAGGCTGATACCATCCCAAACAAAAGGACATTCTTGGGCGGAATTGGACACAGTAAAACAAATGGCATTCCTGACTACAGAAAAACAAAAAGAACCCCCTCTATACTTCTTGGCACTAACAAAACTGAACAAGTTAACAGCAAGAAAAGTACTGCAGGCCTTGGGCTTCATGGCATCATGCATAATCTTGGTTCCATTTGCCAGACTACATATGAGAAAACTACAGTGGTACCTAAAGAATTTGTGGTCCCAACACAGACACAGTCTAGAAACAGAAATCCCACTAATTCCATGCTTAAAACAGGAGTTCCTATGGTGGGCTCAGGCATGCCAGTCAAACCCAGGCCTACCCTTTATCAGAGATCAAGCAAGCCACACCTTCTCAACAGGCGGCTTCAGACCTGGGATGGGGGGCCCACATGCTGGACAAATGCGTGCAGGATTGTGGACACAGGATCAACTTCAACTGCACATCAACCTAAAAGAAACGCAGACAGTAAAACTGGCAATCAAAAAGTTCAAACCATTTCTCAAAGAGGGCCAGTTGATGATAAGGACAGACAACACCACAGTCATGTGGTACATCAACAAACAGGGAGGCACTCATTCATACCCCTATGCAGAATGACCTTGGAGCTGTGGACCCTGGCACTCAGCTACAACATCCAGTTACAGGCAATATTTGTACCAGGGAAAGACAATACCTAGCAGACATGTTAAGCAGACCCACTTCGGACGCCCACGAATGGAAGCTTGAGCCGGACATCTTCAAGACCATATCAAAGGAATGGGGAATGCCACAGATAGACCTATGCATCACCTCTCAATCACCAGCTCAAAAATTCTGCACAAGGACATTCCACCCATTAGCATGGAAAGTGGATTCACTCTCTTTCAACTGGAAAGGCTCAACAGCATATGCATTCCGCCTCTTCCTTTGATACACAAGGTACTACTGAAAATCAGGAAGAGCGTCCAAGGATAATCCTGATAGCTCCAAACTGGCCAAGACAACACTGGTACCCACTACTGAGGAGCTTGTCTCCGGAACAATATGTGGACAATTCCCTGATGCCTTTGATGTTAGCGCAGAACAACTACAGCATCATACATCCAAACCTAAAAACCTTGCAACTGACTGCATGGAACATCACATAACAGCACCTATTCCAGAACTTTCCCACAGAGCTAAAGACATTATTCTTGAAACCGCAGACCTTCAACAAGAAGGAACTATGCTGGAAAATGGAAAAGGTTTGTCATCTAGATACGGAAAGAGGAAAAGATGTGTCAAACATAGATATGCCTAACATTCTGGAGTATCTGGCGAACTTCTTCATTCAGGCCTGTCCTACTCCTCCATCAAGATACATGCATCAGCTATTTCAGCAGAATACAGCTTTGATACACCTGTTTTTAGCACCCTTTGCTCAGGCAATTCCTCAGAGGAATCAAGAATGTAAAACCTCAAGGAAACCACCATTACCAGCTTGGGATTTAAACTTTGTGCTAGAAAAGTTGACACTAGCACCCTTTGAACCAGCAGCAACAGCAGACCTACAACACCTGTCATGGAAAACTGCTTTCCCTACTGGCAATTACTTCAGCAAGGAGGGTTTCAGAACTACAGGCCTTAATGGCAGTGCAAGCCTTCTAATCTTCCACCAAGATAGAGTGTCCATGAGGACTAATCCTACATTTATGCCTAAGGTGGTATCCAGAGTGTCTTTAAACCAGGCAATCCACCTACCTACCTTCTTTCCCAACCCACAAAACAGAGGGAAAGAATACTGCATACCTTGGGCGTGCATAGACAGCTACGCTACTACTTGGACAGAACAAAAATAGCAGAAAGACTGACCAACTATTTGTAGCCTATGCAACAGGAAGGGAAGGAAAAGCTATTTCCAAACAGACAATCTCAAATGGATAGGAAATGGCATGCGATTCTGTTACTCCTTCCATGGAAAACCAATTCCACAGAACATAAGACCTCATTCTACAAGGGCAACAGCCACTACCACAGCCTTCTTAGGTGGCAACCAAAGACATTATTGAAGTGACTACTTGGACCTCCGTGCATACATTTGCCAAGCATTATAATTTGCCTCTATATTCCAGATCCCGAGCAGGGTTTTGCCACTGCTGTACTGCAAGGGATCCTAAACACACCATAATCTACTTTTATCCTCCTCCCTAGTTGGCTATGGTATTCTACCCACTTGTTATGACTGCAGATGCATCCATGAAGGACATAGTACAGTTTTGTACCTACCATAAATGTAGATGTCGAACTGGATAGCATCTGCAGTCAGGATTACCTCCCTCCATCCCTCTGTGGTACTCCTAGGTTGTTTACCCTTCTAATAGCTAGCTGTTGGGGGGGAGTCTTTTATGGTGTATTTGTTTGTGTATATGTACATACTTGCTTATTGTTGTGTTTACCTCTATCTATTTGGAAACATTGGCATCTATCCAAATTTTAGCCTGCAAGAGGGCTACTGGCATCTGGGGCAAGAAACACTGAGGAAAATGGCGTCGGCTGATGCCTTTATACCCGAAGACCAACAGAGATGACGTCGGGTGGAGTCGACATCAGCGAGCGGACCGGACTTTGGAATCCGGCCGACTGAAGGGCTGCCTGACGACAGGACAACCCCACTTGTTATGACTGCAGATGCTATCCAGTTCGGACATCTACATTTATGGTAGGTACAAAACTGTACTTTGCAACATCTTTTCTAAATCATTTTGCTTAATTTGGAGGTGGCAACCCCCAGCCAAGTTGGTTGAATGTGTATCTGTAGAAGCTTTAGTAGGTAGGCTTCCTGGGAAAAGTGTTCCTCTGAGATGAGAGTTTTTCAGTGGGAACTTCTACTGTGAGAAAATTGAAATTTTCTGTTTGGCAAAGTGACATTATCTGAATGAAAAACACAGAAACATTAATATTTTCGACGGTAAATAAGGAACACTTGTCCGAGTCCACCTCTTTCTGTACCTGTGGGTCAAGCTGCAGATTCTGTTTAACTAAAAGCTTAAGTTTTTTTGCATGTCTCATAAAAATTGCCTTGTGCTTGTCCCATGCAGATATTAATAATGTTTCACTGTTGCAGCCCTGACAGTTGGGATTTCCTGCCTTGAAAGTCCTCGGCTGACCCGACTACCAGAGAAACATATTTCACTTCTAAGGCTGGCAGATGCCTTAACCGACATCAGAATGCTCAGGTATAAAGGGAGCCATCCTGCATCATCACTGCAGTCTTTTATTGCCACGGGAGTTACAGCAGTGGGTGGACCTCCTCACCTAGGATAAAGGGAGGATAGTGCATGCTAATCTGCAGACCCTGAACCTTTCAGCCTGTATTATCTGTCAGCACCTAACTGCTACACCAATGTAAGTCAACAGGTGCAAAACATTCTGAAGGAATCCAGAAGGCCTAACACAAAGAAAGCGTATGCAGCCAAAAGGAAAAGACTGTCTGCTTGGTGCCAGAGGGACCACCTTGAGCCCAGCTCAGCTAACATTTCGGCCATCCTGGAGTACCTGGCCAGCCTAGTGGATATAAAGGCCTATGTTCTTCATGTTTCACTGTTGCTGTCATCACTCTTGGGTTATCCTGATAGGGGCAGCCCTCAGTCAGCCCAAATACCAGAGGCTTAGTATTTCTGCATCTGTTGCTGTCACTCCAGGACTGACATCAGGTCGTCAGTGGTATAAAATCAGGCAGCCGACGCCATTACATCAGTCTTTCTTGCCGAAGAACCCGAAGCAGAAGCAGTTCACATAAGTGCTGGTTGGCTGCTACCCGAGTTTTCATTTCCGGATTGAAGTTGAAGTATTCTAAAGCTAAGTACCCCATTGGGGATACTTTTTTCTTGCTCTAACCGATGTCAGAAAAACTTAACAATTGTCTCGCCTGTGGAAAGCAAATACCACACCGAGACTTCCATTCTTACTGCATCACCTGTTTAGGCCCAGACCACGACGTCCCTCGCTGTCACTTTTGTGCTTTGTTCAACACCAGAACTATATGTCGTTGGGCCCTTATTGTAGCTAAATATTTTTGCTCTCAGTCCTCGTATTCTCATATGGATTCGGTAAGCTATCAGACTACTGATTTTCCGAAAAAAATGTAAGGATAAAGACAGAGACAGACCGCACAGGTCCAAAACTACTGACAACGCTTCCATTAAGCTAGACAGCAGTTCTCTGATCTTCACTGAGACGCTTTCACAACCCCTGATGCCTGCTTATGTGGATTTGCAGGCCGCTACCAAGACCAGAGACTTGTCCCAGTAGTTTTATCTGAACAGGAGTCCAGTGACTGAGGTTTCTGAATATGAAGACATGCAACCCCTCTCTGCTTATGAGGATTCTGATGCAGAGGAATCCATTCCTTCTGCCTCTCCTCCCGAGGATTTTTCATTTGGTGAAACCCTACATACTTTAAGGGAGCATTTCCAATGGGAATGTCAGGACTATCCTCAGTCAAAAAAGAGACTCCTGGAATTCTTAGATTTACCACAGCACAGACCTTTAGCCATTCCTCCTGTCCTGGGTGTTGTGGATGATGTTTTTATGGAATCCAGTTTGACTCCTGACTCCCTTCCTCCTGCTCCCAGGAACCTAATAGGTACTACAGAGTCCCTGACTCTCACAAATTCCTTTTCAAAAATCCTACTGCTGACTCAGAGGTCATTTCCCAAGGACCTAAATGAATTAAAGCAATCTCAGCTAAGAATGCCACCCCCTCAGGCAGGGATTCCCGATATTTAGACAGATGGGGTAAAAAAGTATACACCTCTGCAACTCTTGCTATTAGAGCACTAAATTGTCAGTTCCACATGCTGAAATATCAGCAGCATACCTTGGAACTCCTGAAACAAAAAATATCTTCCTTTCATGCTTGTGCGGAAAATAATAAAGAATTATAAGAGCTTATGCATTCTGCAAGCCAAGTTACTAAGCAGACCTTGCAATGTGGCTTTGACACCCTAGAAGCATCTTGCAGGGCAGCAGTCACTGGTTCTGTCCTTAGAAGGCATGCTTGGCTTAAGGAACAGACCTTGCCAGACCATGTCAAATCAAAATTATTGGACGCACCATTGAACAAAGACAATTCGTTTGGCACCAAGGCAGAAGAGGTCTTAAAAAAGATGGAAGAAAAAGCTAAATCTATGAAGACAGCTAAAGACTGCTTACAGGTTCAGCCTCCGCGGTTCAGTAGGCATTGCCCCTCCAAGCACTAGTCCTTTCAGGCTCCCTCCAGGGCAGCTCAGCCAAGACCCAGGGGAATCAGACCCCCCCGGACAGCAGTCCCAAGGAATACAGAGATCTGAGCAATGGAGTTCCTCCTCTTCAAAAACAGGGAGTGCTAAGCCACCCCCTTATGACAAGAACTCACAATGACTTCACACCTCCACCCGTTACCTCTGCCCACCTGCTTGTGCCCCTAGGAGGAAAACTCTCCTTCCATGCAAACAACTGGGCCTCTATTACCAGCGACCGATGGGTCCTCAACAGTGTCCCAGGGATGCAAATTTTATTTCCACACTCTGCCAACCCCAAAAGGGTTCACAGATCTTCCTCCAAACCAGTGGGCAGAGGCCAAAAAGCAAGTCCATTCCCTGCTCTCCATGAGGCCAATACAGTATGTTCCTGCAGACCAGATAGGCCAAGGTTTCTATTCCAGACTCTTCCTGGTACCCAGAAAAGAGGGCACCTGGCACCCAATCCTCGATCTATCCATTCTAAACACCTTTTTGGTGATACCAAAACTCAGAATGTTCACTCTCCAGCAGCTTCTTCCTATGCTTTCCAAGGATGCTTGGTTAGCCACCCTAGACCTAAAAGAGGCCTACCTACACATCCCAATCAGGGAATTTTGCAGGAAATGTCTACGTTTCAGGGCAGGATCTATGCACTTTCAGTTCTCTGTGCTTCCCTTTGGCTTATCCACAGCTCCCAGAGTTTTCACAAAATGCCTGGCTCCAGCCATTGCTTTTTGCAGACAAAGAAATATTCAAATTTACTCCCACTTAGACGATTACCTGATTCAGGCAGACAGTCAGGAAAAGCTGTTACAGCACTTGACCTTTGTAAAGGACCTTCTGAACTCCCTGGGGTATACCATCAATGAAAAGAAATCAAAACTAGTCCTGACCCAAAAAATTGTATTCCTGGGAGCAAGCCTGGACACAGCATCTCAGATGGCATTCCTTACTCCAGAAAAACAAGCCTACCTGACAGGCTACGTCTCTCAACTAACCCCCAGAACCCAGTTACCCGCAAGGAAAATCCTGCAAGCTCTAGGGCTCATGACCTCCTGCATTCTACTCATTCCATATGCCAGAGTGCATATGAGGAAACTACAATGGTACCAAAAAAGCCTTTGGTGCCAACATTCTCAAGAATTGGAAACTACCATACCTATGATACCATCTAAGAAAAGATTTTCTTTGGTAGGCAGCAGCATGCATCCACAACAAGGGGCTTCCCTTCTCTCAACCCCATGCCACCCAGACCCTCACCACAGATGCATCAGACTATGCCTGGGATGCACACCTGGACGGCAGGTGCATTCAGGGCCATTGGAGCCCAAAACAAATACATCTGCACATCAACCAAAAAGAGATGCTAGCTGTTCAGCACGACCTGACAGCTTTCAGACCCCTACTGTCCCCGGGGCCTCTAGTGATTAAAACAGACAACACCACAGTGATGTGGTATATCAACAAGCAGGGAGGGACTCACTCTTACCCTCTCTGCAGGCTTGCCATGACCCTTTGGCACACGCCCTCAGCCATGCAAATATACCTGCTAGCACAATTCCCGCCAGGCTTCCTAAACTCCCTGGCAGACAACTTGAGCAGAAACCTGCTAGACCCACATGAGTGGCAGCTAGACCACAGAACCTTCAACCTTGTAACCCAGAAATGGGGCACCCCGAAGGTGGACCTCTGCCTCCCACTCCAATCATCAGCTCAGCAAATTCTGCACCAGGAACCTCACAGCAAGGCCTGGAAAGTGGATGCTCTATACTTCCAATGGGTAAACCTCTCGATCTATGCATTTCCCCCTCCACCACTACCACTCATTTCAAGGGTACTGCTCAAAATAAGGGAGGAAAAACCAAGGGCAATCTTGATTGCCCCAGACTGGCCACGCCAGCACTGGTACCCACTGCTGTGCAGCCTGTTCATGCCTCTGCCATCTCTGCTCATTACAGCATAGAGCCACCTCTCTTCTCACATCCTTTCATCAAACAGTTCCTAAGAGGGGCTAACAACTTAAGGCCACCCAGAATAGCTCCTACCACAGCTTGGGACCTTAACTTTCTGTTGGAAAAACTCACCCTACCCCCCCCCCCTCCTTTGAGCCTGCAGCTTCAGCAGAATTAAAATTCCTTTCTTGGAAAACAGCCTTGCTTTTGGCCATCACTTCAGCTAGAAGAGTTTCAAAGCTACATGCACTCATGGTTGTAGAGCCCTTCATCATTTTCCATGCTGACAAGGTCTCCCTCAGGACTAACCCATCCTTCATGCCTAAAGTTGTGTCCAGTGTGGTTCTCAACCAATCCATTATTTTGCCCACCTTTTTCCCTAACCCACAAAACAAGGGGGAAAAGATTTTGCACTCTCTAGATGTGCACAAACAGCTCAGATTCTATCTGGATAGGACTAAATCCTTTAGACAAACTGACCAATTGCTAGTCAGCAAAGCAGCAGGGGCAGAGGGCAAGGCCATATCCAAACAAACAATCTCCAAATGGATAGCACACTGCATCCATTGCTGCTACAAATAGCATGAGAAACCACCCCCAAAGAGGGTCAGGATGCATTCCACCAGGGCAACCTCCACCTCTGCAGTTTTTCTCAGAGGGGTCCCCACCAGGGACATCCTGGAGGCTGCAACATGAACTTCTGTTCATACATTCACCAAGCATTACCTCCTGCCTATCTTGTCCAAATCCAGGGCAGGCTTTGCCACCGCAATCTTGCAGGGTGACATGCCGGTGCCCTGGCCCAGCAATCAAGGAGCCTCAATCCTCACCACTAACACCAGTGAGGGGCATCTCATATAGGAGGAAATGATAACAAGTTCACACGGTAAAGTGCATTTTCCCTTAAGATCAGACAGAGATCAGTCAGTCCAGGGCTGGTCACTCCCTTGCTCGCCAGGTCGCCAATAAGACTCCTCACTGGCACAGCTATAGGGTCCAGACCTCAGCCTAGTGGGCAAGCTAGAACCTCCAGCACCCTCTCTGTCCAACCAGTGCCTCATGTCCCTGCCCAAGTAGCTGACACACACACACACACACACATATACTTTGAGATAAGTCTATACAACCACACAGACACTCCTGGGAAAGGCTGGCACAGGTTCTCCAGCTGTGCCCCTTTTACGCAGACTATACGGCAGAAATCACTGCCACCACCCAGCTACTAATTATCAGCTACCCAAAGGCCCTTAAAAGGGTATCCAATTATTACTGTGCAGTATTATTATCCAATTGGTAGTATAACTAAACAGTCAAGGCTTGTTAGAGTGATTTGGTGCAGGATCACTAGATACATGCAATGTACTCTTAGAGCTTAACAGCCACAGTTAAAAGGTTATAAAGTATTTAATAATAAATAATAAAAACACAAGACAATACTTCTTACTACACAGTGCTAGTCAAGAGTTCAGAAATCACAGAGAAATACTTAAAATAATTCAGTAGTACAGTGCTGACATCACAGAAAAACACTTAGTCTAATATGTCTAGTTTCTAGCTATTTCTAAGAGAAAACACAAATCTAAGATAACTTACATATAGAGCAAAGGCAGAGTGCCGATGAGCTGGATGGTCAAGACAAAAATGTTTAATGCTCTCTGATTCTCTCTATTTTTAAAATCACATTCCTGGTCCACATTACATCATTCTTCACACTTCCCTGGGTTCCCAGGCTAACAAGCTACATTCTTTAGTAACCTCACACCAGGTCAGGAAGCAAAGATATTAAGGACATCTATGCATGCAAATTCTGGCCATTAAATCTGGCCTTAAAACAATTGCAAGAATTCCTTCATCTAGACCAGCAGGAGCCATGTTTACTTCAAAGGGTCACAACATGCTTTACTTGGTCAGTAGAGTGCACTGTTACATTTTTTTCAGTTCCACATGTAACACTATTTTTACCATTTAAGACTACAAGCCCATGGTTTACATTCATATTTACAGATGACAGAATTATCTCCAAAATTCTATCTGGCTACGCTGGCAGCCTTCACTATCTTCACCCAATCTTCACATATCCCCCCCCCCCCCGGAAAACTCAAGCTAGTTTTCAAAAAAAGTGACCCTTGAGAAATGCTGCTTGAGGGAGTTAGGTCTATCTGAGTATACCTTACCCCGTTCCCTGTCTTGAGAGCACATCTGCATTGGCATTGCTAATCCCACTGCCGTGCTGCATGGACATATCATATGCTTGCAATCCCAGGCTCCATCTTAGCAACTTGGCATTTTGCTGTCTGGCTCTGTTTAACCATGTTAGAGGGTTGTGATCTGTCATAACAGTGAATTTCGTTCCATACAGATAAGGCTGAAGTTTCTGCAGTGCCCACACTATGGCTAGAAATTCCTTTTCTACAGCTGCATAGCATTCCTCCCTGGGTTGGAGCCTATGACTGAGATAAACCACTGGGTGCTCTTCCCCTTCTGAAGAAATCTGGCTAAGTACAGCCCCCACCCCATGGTTCGAAGCATCCACCTGCACAACAAATTATTTTCTGTAATCTGGACTGGCTAACACGGGGGGTCCTCCCAAAGCTTCTTTAAGCTTCTGGAATGCCTGCTCACATGCTGGGGTCCACGCTACCTTATATTGCCTGCTCTTCCTTGTCAAGTCTGTGAGGGGAGCAGCTATGGTACTATAACTGGGGACGAACTTTCTGTAGTACCCTGCTGTCCCTAAAAATGCCCTCACCTGCTTTTTAGTAACAGGTGCAGGCCATGCCTGAATGGCTTCCACTTTGGCAGGTTCTGGCCTTATCTTACCACTCCCCACTCTATGTCCTAGGTAGGAGACCTCTGCCATACCCACCTGACATTTGCTCAGCTTAATGGTCAACCCTGTCCTCTGTAGTCTACCCAGCACCTCCCTGACATGCTGAAGGTGTTCTGGCCAGGAATGGCTGTATATGACAATATCATCTAGGTAAGCAAGGGCAAACCCTCCTGCTCCTACTATGATATGATCTACCAGCCTCTGGAAAGTTGCTGGGGCATTCTTCATCCCAAAGGGCATTTTTGTGAAGTCATACAAGCCAAAAGGAGTCACAAAGGCTGACTTCTGTCTAGCACTGGGAGTCAAGGGCACCTGCCTGTAACCCTTGGTAAGATCAATTGTTGTAAGATACATAGCCCCACCCAGCTGCTCTAGGAATTCATCTGTCCTAGGCATGGGGTAAGCATCTGACTCTAAGTGACTATTTAATTTCCTGTAGTCCACACAGAACCTGGTGCTGCCATCCTTCTTTGGCACCAGCACCAGTGTGGAGGCCCAGGGGCTGTTGGACTCCTGAATCACCCCTAGTTCCAACATCTCCTGTACCTCCTCCTTCAGAGTCTGTTTGACTCTCTCAGGCACTCTAAGAGGCCTGCCTAATAGGCCTTTGGGGTCCTGTATCCACCTGGTGCTGCCTCAGTTGGGTGCACTCTGGTTTCCCAGTGAACATGTCCCCAAATTCCTGCAACACTGCTCAGATTTCTCAAACCTGGGTAGGAGATGGCTGCTCGGACATTGCTACCCCTTCTACTGAGGTGTCAGCCCGAGCCTCACTGAGGAGATCAGTCCCCAGATCTCCCTCAGACTCCTCCTGCAATCCACTGCAAATGCTCAGCACAAGGGCCTTCCTATCATGGTAAGGTTTCATCATATTAACATGGTACAGTTTGTGTCCCTGCCATCTGCCTAGCAGTTCCACCATTTAGTTAACATCACTTACCTTTCTTACCACCTTGTACGGTCCCTTCCCAAGCTGCTTGCAGCTTGTTGTGTCTGACAGGAATGAGAACAATTACCTGATGCCCCACAGCATACTCTCTAGCTTGAGCATTCCTGTCATACCATATCTTTTTCTGTTGTTGGGCTTCTGCCAGGCTCTCCTGGGCCAAGCCCATGAGTTCCTTGAGCCTTGTCCTGAGGGTTAGGACGTGTGCCACAACAGACCCCTTGTGAGACTCGCACTCATCTTCCCACTCATCTCGAACTAAATCTAGAGGTCCCCTCACCCTATGCCCATACAGCAACTCAAGGGGTGAAAAACCTGTGGATTCCTGGGGAACCTTTCTGTAAGCAAATAACAGATGGGGCAAATGTCTGTCCCACTCTCTCTTAACGTGATCTGCAAATGCCCGTAGCATGGACTTGATTGTAGAATTCAGTCTTTCAACAAGACCATTAGTCTAGGGATGGTAGGGGGTGGTCTTCATGTGCTTCACCCCACAGAACTTCCACAGACAAGCCAGCAGGTCTGACATGAAATTGGCACATCTGTCAGTCAGTATTTCTTTTGGGAAACCTACCCTGCTGAAAATCTTTATCAAAGCATTTGCCACATTCTCTGCCTCAGTGGAGGACAAAGCCACTGCCTCAGGGTATCGTGTAGCATAGTCCACTACCACTAGGATGTACTTTTTCCCTGTGGAACTTTGGGTAGTCAGAGGACCCACAATATCCATAGCTACCCTCTGAAATGGCTCCTCAATCACAGGCAAAGGCATCAAAAGGAGCTCTCACCTTATCTCCTGCCTTGCCTACCTTTTGGCACTGCTCACAGGTCCTGCAGTACCCTGTTACATCTCTGGAAATTCCAGGCCAATAGAAGTTTTGCATAATGTGCCTCTTTGTACATTTTATGCCCATATGACCTGCAAAGGGAATAACATGGGCTATGGCTAGAAGTGCTAGATGGTAGGCTCTAGGCACTACCAACTGCTGTACTCTCTCACCTTCTAGCCCTCCCTCAGGGGTCCACTCTCTGTATAATAACCCTTTGTCCCAGTATACAGATTCCCCCTTTCCTTGAGAATCAGGTGTCTCTCTAGCTACCTGCCTCAGGCCTTGCAATGTGGGGTCTGAGAGCTGAGCCTGTCTCGACTCTCTCCTTGTAACCCTTCCCAGCTCCCCTTCCACAGGAACTCTGGCATCCTCTGACAGTGGTGCTTCACTGTCAGCCTGGGTACAACTACTCACCTCTACCTTTGCAGTCACTCTGTCCAAGGGACCATCAGTACCCCTAAGCAGTTGTGGCTCACCTTCAGTCTCCCTGCTACAGGTTAACCCCCTCCCTGAAGTAACCACCTCACCAGTCCTGACTGCAAGTATGCAGTCTGTCTAGGTCTTCCCCAGGCTACCAGACTTACCTGCTTGTCTCCAGGCCTGACTGCATGTAACTGCACAAGCACAGGGTACTGCACTATCAAAATCATTCCCTATCAGCACATCTGCAGGTATATCCTCAAACACACCTACTTGCTGGCTTCCTTTTCCACCCTCCCAGTCAAGGTGAACCCTAGCCAAAGGTATTTGGAATGGGATCCCTCCTAAAGCCTTGACTGGAGTAGACTGCCCAGGCAAGTAGTGCTCCTCTGTAACCATTGCAGACTTTACAATGGTTATATCAGAGACTGTGTCTCTCTTGGCAATGGCCTCTTTGCCATTCACTTCAATGGGATATAACCTCTGGTGGTAGTTTGGTACCCTTATTGTCCCAAGACAACATCAGACATTTTTGACAAAACAGTTACAGCTTTATCATGGAGTAAGGGGGTCAGGAACTGTACCCAGAGCCTTTGGTCTCCCTTTACTCATCACTCATCAGACCAATGATTGCACTTGCAGCAGCTGGTTCCTCACCAAAAGGATAAGGGTCTCAAAAATCTGTCCTATGTATGAACCTATACTGTTTGCATACCCTCTCAAACATATGAATGAAACTGTTAAACTTGTCCCCCTCTTTAAATTGCAGAAGAAATTTACTGACCTTTTGTGTTTCCGGGGTCCAGTTACTCCCTTCCCCATTACCTCCATGACTCTGGCGAAGAGTCAGCATTTCCCTCTCATGCGTCCTCTGCCGCTCCTTTTCCTTGGATCTGTCTCCAAACGCCTGGCCTCCAACTCAAGTCCCTTTAGCTCCAGATGGATTTTTAAGTCCTCTGCAGAAAGGTTCAGCTGTTCATTCTCCGAGGGTATTATATCTCCACTGCCAGTCTGATTGTCCTCCTGGTTGCTGTTTTCTGATGCAGCTATAACCAAGGCTGCAATCAGGTCTGCCTTAGTCAGCTTTCCATGCACCAGTCCCTTAGCTTGGCACATCTCCGCCAGCTGGCTCCTTGTCAGCTTTCCATACTTCTCTGCTGACATGCTGCCTGCTCACCCTGACTAACTAAGCTAACAAAAGAAATAAAACAATTGTGATCTGAACTCTGCATGGCTGATTTAGAGTACAAAACACCTTCAAAGCTCACTGTATACAAGCTACAAGAATTCACTCTATCCACACCATTACAAGCCAATTAGTATTTGCCAACCAATTAATATGTGATGTGGATATCCCACCACTCCCAAACAATTAATATGTGATGCCCGTACCCTGGCCCACCAATCAAGTAGCCTCAATCCTCACCACTAACACTAGTGAGGGACGTCTCATATAGGAGGAAAGGATAACAAATACACATAGTAAAGTGCAATTTCCCTTAAAAGCACACAAGAGATCACAGTCAGTCCGGGGTTGGTCGCTCCCTTGCTCTTCAGGTCCCCAATAAGACTCCCCACTGGCAGAGCTATAGGGTCATGATCTCAGCCTAGTGGGCAAGCTAAAACCTCCAGCACCCTCTCTGTCCAACCAGTGCTTCATGTCCCTGCCCAAGTAGCTGACACACACACACACACACACACACACACACACACACACACACACACACACACACACACACACACACACACACACACACACACACACACACACACACACACACACACACACACACACACACACACACATACACCTTGAGATAAATTTATACAACCACACAGACACTCCTGGGAAAGGCTGGCACAGGTTCTCCAGCTGTGCCCCTTTTACCCAGACTTGTTTGTCTTTTCGGCTTTTCCGGGTTAGGGGTCACCACAGCGGAACTCCAGTCCGGGAATGATTGGCAGTAGATTTTTCTGGTGTCAAGTTGCCAGCCCGACGCCTAATCTTTAGCGAAGGCACGCCCATTCACGCATGTCTTTTGAATGCCACTCGACCGTGGGGAGGACATGCAGACTCCACACAGAAGGCACTCCAGCCGAGAATTGAACAGGAGAACCTCTTGCTGTGAGGCAACAACACTTCCGCTGCACCACCGCAGCTTATACGGTAGAAATCACTGCTACCACCGAGCTAATAATTATCAGCTACCCAAAGACCCTTAAAGGGTGTCCAATTATTACTGTGCAATATTATTATCCAATTGGTAGTATAACTAAACAGTCAAGGCTTATTAGAGTGACTTGGTACAGGATCACTATATGCATGCAATGTACTCTTAGAGCTTAACTTATCTCTACACAAAACAGCCACAGTTGAAAGGTTTTAAAATATTTAATAATAAATAATAAAAACACAAGACAATACTTCTTAATACACAGTGCTAGTCAAGAGTTCAGAGATCACAGAGAAATACTTAAAATAATTCAGTAGTACAGTTCTGACATCACAGAAAAACACTTAGTCTAATCTTTCTAGTTTCTAGCTATTTTTAAGAGAAAACACAAATCTAAGATAATTTGCATATAGAGCAAAGGCAGAGTGCTGATGAATTGGATGGTCAAGACAAAAATGCTTAATGCTCACCGATTCTCTCAGTTTTTAAAATCACATTCCTGGTTCACATTACATCATTCTTCACACTTCCCTGGGTTCCCAGGCTAACAGGCTACATTCTTTAGTAAGCTCACACCAGGTCAGGAAGCAAAGCCATTAAGGACATTTATGCATGCAAATTCTGGCCATTAAATCTGGCCTTAAAACAATAGCAAGAATTCCTTCATCTAGACTGGCCTGGAGTCTTGTTTACATCAAAGGGTCACAACATGCTTTACTTGGTCAGTAGAATGCACTGTCACATTTTTTTCAGTTCCACAGTAACACTATTTTTACCATTTATGACAACAAGCCTGTGGTTTACATTCATATTTACAGATGACAGCACTCTCTCCAAAATTCTAACTGGCTAGGCTGGCAGCTTTCACCTATCTTCACCCAATCTTCACACAGGGCATCCTAGCCAGTCCCCAGTCTTCTTGACTGCCTCCACCCTTTTCTTCAGCTTTGGGAATCAACCCAAGTGTGATGACTGCAACAGTGAAACGCAAAGAACATAGTACACTTGTGTACATTTACCATAAATGTAGATGTTTGTGTGTATTCACTGTTGCAATCCTGGTTTCCCACCCTCCGCCCCCCTTGCCTCTCTCTCTCTCTTCCTTTCTCCTTACAGGAAATTTTTGGTATTTACTTTCTACTGGTGGTGTTCTTCCACCATAACCTAGCTCCCTATTTAGGGGCTGTTGACAACTGGGGCAAGAAAAACTGATGTAGTGGCATCGGCTGCCTGATTTTATACCACTGATGACCTGATGTCAGTCCTGGGGCAACAGCAACCGATGCAGAAATACTAAGCCTCTGATATTCGGGCCGACTGAGGGCTAACCCTGGCAGGATAACCCAAGTGTGATAACTGCAACAGTGAATACACTCGAACATCTACATGTATGGTAAGTGTACACAACTGTACTTTCCTACTCCTCCATAAAAATACATGCCTCAGCCATATCTGCTCACATTCCTGTTCTCCCCGACCCCATGTAAAAAAAGTGGGGAAAAAGGTGGCTGATGATGATGATGGTTCCTGTCCTCCTCCCAATCTTCTCACACCCCTTTTTGAAACATTTCCTTTGGACTGTCATTCACATTAGGCCCCCCCCCCCCAAAAGGAACCCACAGCTCCATGGGACCTCAACTATGAACTGGAAAAATTGACTTTGCCTCCCTTTGAGCCTGCACCTAATACCTCTTTAAAATTCCTCACTTGGACAATTGCTGTTCTTTTAGGCATTACCTCGGCTAGAAGGGTCTCAAGAGTTACAGGCCCTAATGCCAGCAGAGCCTTTCATTATCTTCCATAAAGACAGGATTTCCCTCAGGACTAACCCTTCCTTTATGCTTAAGGTGTTAATCATTGTGTCTTTGAATCAAGCCATCCATGTGTCTATCTTCTTTCCCAATCCTCAGAACAAGGGAGAAGGATTACTGTGCTCCTTGGATGTGCACAGAATGTTATGTTTCTCCCTAGATGGGACTAAATCCTTTAGGAAATCAGATCAACTGTTCATAAACTTTGCCCCCAAATCTGAAGGAGAACCAGTTAATAATCAGACCATTTTCAAGTGGATTTCTCACTGCATTTTTGTCTGCTACAGCCATCATGGTAAAAAACCCCGGATTTGGTTAGACCTCACTCTACCAAGATCAAAGCTACTTCTACCGCCTTCCTTAAGGGGGTCCTCACCAAAGACATTCTGGAAGTAGCCACTTGGTCTTCTGTGCATACCTTCACAAAGTACTACCACCTGCCAGCTTTCTCAAAATCCAGAGCAGGATTTGCCTCTGCAGTCCTGCAGGGGATGCTCTTCTATACTTGATCTACATTCACCCTCAGTTAAACTTTGTGAATCTTCCCAACTGTTAGTTGTATGAACTTACTATAAATATACATGTTCAAGTGTATTCACCATTGCAGTCTTCTTTCTCTCCCTCCTACCCCAGTGACCTACTAGGTATGATGACCTTGGGCACTTTCCCAGGTTACCCTGGGTTAGGTACCCCCTTTCCTTATTCTCTTTTGCTTACCTCTGGGTTCCTCCTCCATGGGGCCGCAAAAATACCAAAGGGATGACACAGGCTGTTTCCCTTTATATCTAAGTGTTCTGATGTCAGTTAAGGTGTCTGGCAGCCTGGGAGGCAAAATGAGTTTCTCTGGTAGTCAGGCCAACCGAGGGCTTTCATGGCAGGAAATCCCAAATGTCAGGACTGCAACAGTGAATACACTCAAACATCTACATTTATGGTAAATGTACACATCTGTACTTTTTGAATTCTTTTTCAGCATTTGGGCCTACAGCTTCTCAGAAAGACTGGTTATATCATCTACCATCTGTCTGTGTGTTTTGGGGGGGGGGGGTAGGAGGTTGTGGGGGATACTGGAAGTATAATGCCCCAGGAAATGCTTTGTTTATTTGCTTGTTAGTTTGAAGAATTGTTTTATGCAAGGCATCATGTTTTAACTCTACCTACTGCTTCAGAGTTTTTTTCAGATAATTTCTGTTGGCTAATACGAGACATTTTCAGGCTATGGAAATAAAGTCCTCACCACTCCAAAAAAATCCTCCCAGGAGACTTTTTTTGTGTGTTTGTGTCTGTGTGCTATGTGTGTAGCACATTGATCTTCCTGTGTTTAGCATAAAACAGTATTTTATTGTAATTGTGTGCTTTGAAATGAAACCCTGTATTAGTTATTACTGTTTCAGGTTTGTAGAAAAAGAACCAGTTTGGATTCAATGGAATTGTGCTATGATTCAGCCATTTAGGAACTAAATAACTGTGTAAGAAATCATAAAAGCATACATGATTAGTAGTGTAATTAACTGGCTGGCTGCTGGCTTTGAGATTCAGTAGCTTGTAGGTAGTTAGACTGAATCTGCTTGAGTTGTTTTGCATTTAAATATAAATGCTCTCTTTCTGTTTTTTCCAGTGTCCAACAAATGGATACATGAGCGAGGGCAGGAATTCCGGAGGAGGTGTGGATTGTCAGAAATGAACTGACATCTACGCACGTGTTGCTCTTCAGAGGGCTGTTACATTTAAGGATTCATGACTGTTAATTAGTATCTGTCTCACGTAACATCAGCTGCCACCTCCAGTCTGGGCTTTTGCCATAAGTTATTCTTCTAAAGATGGAAGTTTAAGATTAAACTGTTTGAGACACCTCTGTGTGGGTGAGCGCTGTTGACTGTCTGTAACTCCAGTTAATAAATAACACTTGGAAGCCACAGATAACATGTATAATTCAAGCAACAACTTGAAACATGCAGAAAAACAGAGGTGCCAGCTGGCTCATTCCCAGTCAATCCATGTTAGCATAAGATCATTTCTTGTATATTTATACAAAGCTGAATAATCTTCACGTATATTTTTTTGGAAAAAAAAAATTCAGCATTATAGTTTTCAGTGCTGCAACTTGCACTGTTGTGTACGTGTGCATGTTGTCTACCATGGTGACTAACATTCTGTTACAGACTTTGTCCTGTTTTTTTAAAACGCTGTTGTTTAATTAGTGTAATGTGTTTATCTGTTAGTGTTGCACCCTCACAAACCATGATGCTGGGAAGAGATGGTATGTTATAATTTGTAAAACTGTCTTTGCTGCACTTGAGGTTCAAGTACAGTACTGCAGCTGGTTTATTTAGAAAGTGGAGTATTAATTAGCTTTCAGTAACTCTTGACCAGTTAACCGTAAGCACATAGTTGAACAACAGCCTTTTTAGTTAACAGTCAGTGTGTTAGAAGGTCAGGTAGTTTAAAATTATTACCATAAACATCAAAGTGTTACAAATTCTGGGAGCTCAAGAAGTTTGCACCACTTGTACTATACATTTAGTCTTTAATTTCCCCATACTGACTGATAAGTGTTACCACTGGGAAAATATGGAGTAGCTAACCGCCTGTAATAATTTGTATAATTAGCATTATGTGAAGAAACATTTTGCCATAATGCTAACCTAGAAAGCATTTTGCTGTAATTCTCTCCTAGACTGAAGTAATGTGTACATCGCTACTTAATTCTAAACTTGTGAAAGTAGTCATCAGTGTATTACTTATGCTTGAATTCAGGTTTGGAGTCCCTAGACAAGACTGTTTCACCATGGTGATCCTTACATTGTTATATTTGTATCAGAAAAACATCTCTATCATCAGAATGGGCATTCAGCTCTTTGTTTCTTCGTGTTATTGGGCGTAGTTGCCTTTTCATGTTGTGATGCCTTCAACCCTTTAGTAACTCCATTGCACATGTGTTTAAAACATTAGTCTGCAGTACTTTTAAGCTAAAACCATTTTTAGTTCAGTAGTGTGTTCCATAAGAGATGGTAGTAGAACTTGTTCAACAAACACATATGTTGTATTTATATTTACATATCTCATTTGGGAATGAGACTGTTGGTAGTTAGGAAAGTGTGGACATTGGCAGACTCCCTGGCTGTAGTAGTGGGCAGTGCTGACTCTTCTTGCTAATTTCCATAACAGTTTAGCTTTAGACTCCAACAGGGTCTTTGAGAGCCACTCCAAAGTAAGTTTCGCAGACAGTTGCAAAATGACAACCTTTTTTGTAGACAGAAACGTCCAAAGTAGCTATGCACATGTTCATTTTAAAGGCCAAAATCTTCAATCATTAAACCCATGTCTCTGTGTTCTTTGCGGGAGAGATGTCTTATTTATAATCGTTTTTTAAATGAAATAATGTTTCTGGTTTTGTATAATGTTTTATCATGTTGGGTTTGTATGTATGGGTTTTTTAAAAATGTTTGCTTGAAATGTGGATTGTGGACATGAAATATGAAATGCTAGTTAAATCTGAAGTTGCAGGAAAGACTGTTAGGTCATCATTTACACAGGGTGTTAAGGAGAAAGGAGCTGGACAGCAACATGACACACATTTCTATATTGTACCACTTCCACATGCATGTTAAATTGCTACCAGAAGGTAGTTAGACTTCTTTTCAAAGTGCCTCAGTGGTCACTGTTTGTTGGGTACATTATGTAGGTAATTTGATGGGACAGGTCCTGAAATAATAGGCTTTAGAGTTGCCAGCACACTGTATCATTATTAGCTGGTCATTGTTGTCCTGTATTTATTAGTACATCTCTGTATTTGAACACTCCAGCATATGCAGTACCCTAATTTGTGTTTTGACAGTTGATCTGCCTTATGCTGGGTCAAGCAATCAGGATTGATGTCCTGCATTATGTCTGTCAGCATGTCACATAATTATGCTTAAATAACCAAGTTGTAACTGCATTTAGATATACAAGGACAATATCTCTGCAAAGGATACAAGGACAAAGGAAGAACTGGTATTTTCCTAGTCTGCTCTCCCCCAGGTGGCAGAGTTGGATGGCACTTCATATAGCAGTGACTATTGTGCATTCAGTATTTGTCTTTTAATTTCTGCTCCCCCCCATATTTTTGTGGGGAATGTAATGTCAAAGAAAACTGAAAGCATATGACACTCTTCCCATCCCCAGTTTTCCAGATCCAATTTTACTATTGCGAACTGAGAAAAAAATCCGTGTGAAATGTCTGGTTTGCTGGGCAATTACAGAAGGATCCAGCAGTGCTACTGAAGATAGTAGTATTCTGAAATCTGACCCATGGTATTTGTAACTGTGGACTGTGGCTATGAAATGCTGTTTGAAGTGGTATTTGACATTCAGACATTTTGTTGTGCTTCTCTCCCTTACCTTTGTCATATCAACATATTGAATATTTTTGAAGGGGAACATATGTGCCTGGTTGTCAGTTTGCTGCGTTAGTAGCACGGTTTGTTCACTTCAGTACTTGGTATCATAGCAGCACAGTAACATTTAAAAAAAATGTCACAAGCTAATTACATAACAAAAATATGATTTATTAGTGTTTTGACTTCCTTCCTGCCAGTCACAGTCACACACTCCTCTGTTTTATTTATTAATTTTGCTTGTGGCTAACACAGGAAAAAGTCTCTGGGCTGTCTTATGAATGCCAGGAAGTAGAAATGCACATTTGATGTAGTTTTGATGTCTTAACCTTAATTTGATCTCCTGTGTGAATGTTGCCCTTCAGAGCAATAATAAATCTGTTTTGCACGCAAATTGTGTATTGAGCTTTTATTGGTCTCTTATGTTTTGAGAAGTATTTATTTATTTATTAATTATGCAGTACATTTTGAAATTACATTTTAGTATAACTGTCACTACTAAAAGCTGTAAAATTTGAAACGTCTCAGTTTGTGGTTTTAAACGTCTTTGAATGTCAGTCAAACTGACCATTGATAAAAAAAAAAAAAAAAAAAAAAGAAAGTTTACTAAAAGTAAGATGGTAAAATTGGCAGTTCCTCATATTTCAGTTAACTTCAAAGAATATTTGTGACTGTGTTATAAGATGAAATTGATGTGGAAATACCGCTGCAAAATAGTGTGGGAAATGTGCTGTTATGTATAATCTTTGAGAGGGCTAGTATATAATTTGTTTATTGATGCATGATAGGATCATAGGAGGTTACTAGGCTAATGGCTCTGCAGCCCTTACAAGCCTAGAGAAGAGTTTATCCCCGAAGACAATGGGATTTTAAGTGTTGAGTGAATATATATGAAGCAATGAATGGATTTGTTAGATTAATGTTAGGAAACAAAACTTTGTGTAGGAAAGATATTGTCCTGCAGTGGGAAGGCTTCATTAATTCCTTTTGTCCACAATTTATTAATTTCTGATCTGACCACACCTCTGTAGGGGGATGTGAGAATTAGACCCCTCAAATTATTTGCTTTTTTTTTCTGTCTTTGAAATATTTGAGTGTTTGCGGAATGTGCAGAGTCAGTTTAATTTGTCAGTGTTTTCATTTTAATTTTGTCATACAGCTATTAGTGTTGCAGTGCTTGATTCTGCAGTTAATTTCTTAGCTGGGGTTCTTTCTGTGTAGAGTCTGCATGCCCTTATATATGCATCAGTTATTGTCAGGTACTCTGGTTTCCTTCCACATCTCAAGTACATGAAGTACTTGAACTGGTGATCTTTCAGGTTGTCCGTAGGTGGTGTGCATATTTGAATTGAAAATCCTACATGTGACACTTTGGTGTGTGTGTGCGTGTGTGTGTGTGTGTGTGTGTGTGTGTGTGTGTGTGTGTGTGTGTGTGTGTGTGTGTGTGTTTGTGTGTGTATATGTGTGTATTCTGCAGCATACTGGAATCCTCTGCAGGATTAGTTTCTTCTCCAGGATAGGCTCCAGGGCCCCGTAACTGTCAGCTAGTTAAAACAAGTATTGAAATGAACGACTAAATACATGTTGTTGTATGTTTCAAGGAGGCATTTTTGGTGAATGGGATTTAATGAAATAGCTTGGTAAGTTGTTCCTACTACATGTAGAAGTTTGGGTTGTAATGATTTGTACTGATTCACCAAGTGAGTTAGAACCATAGGAAAGAAGAGGGTGATGGGGCAAGTGCTCTAAGCACCAACTTGTAGTGGGCACCAATCTTGGTGTGCAACCCTTGAAAAAGAACAGTGTGATAGTTTACAAGCAGTCATTAAGCTGGTGCTGAGCTGACTGTAAGTAATCATGATTACTTAATGAACGCCTGTAAACTGTCAAATTTTTCTTCCAGATGTAGCAGTAGATTATTAGGGTGCTGTCATTAAGTGACGACAGCACAGTTAGTTTATAAAAAACATGTTTATTGATGTAGCAACCTAATAACTTGCTGATACCTTAAAAAGAGGTAGGTTGACTACTGAAGCTGCTAAGTGATTGTGATCTTCTAGACCCAAAAACAAGAGAATCCCTGATACCACACTCCAGGAATAAACCCCAGTAAAGGATTAAGCGCAATGTTATTCATAGTCAGTGTTGCAGTACTATTGCTTGCTATGCAGAAGCCTGTGACTGGCGAGATTTCCAGAGTCTTAGCATCATCCCAAGCCAATGGACATTTTGTAACCAATGTCTGGACGTCAGAATATAAGAAAGGCATCTGTCTGTGCCATGTCCAGTTCTTTCTAGCCATGCGGTCCAAGGCGCTTCATGTGTATTTTATATGCTCACAGTCCATTGGATGGTTTGTGTTTCCAGAGTTCCTGTACTTCAAAACAGATAAGTACCCCACTGGGGAAATTTCTTCTCTAATTAATGTTCAGAAAAGTTAATAACTGTTTGTCCTGTGGGAGGCAAGTCCTGTATAAAGATTTTCATTCATTTAGCTTGTTTTCTTTTGCTTGGGACCTCAACATATCTCCAACTGCTCTGACTGTGCTGAGTTCTTTGCAGATCACTTAGGGCCGAGGTACTTGCTGTACACATGGAATCTTTGTCATCGGCTTCTTTGGTGGTGTTGCAAGCTCTGTCTTCTGCAGATTCCGCTACCACTCTGATGACCACTGGCATGATCCCAAAAATGCAAAAAGATAAACCCAGGGATCTGAAATCCACAGAAAAAGTGATTGGTTCTACCTCTTAAGTCAACCAAGGACCTTGGTGAAGCACCTTCACAGCTCCCAGGACTGGTGACTACTAGGCTGGGACCCTCTGGAGTGACTCTTTGGGAAGCCACCACTGTCCCCCCCAGCCTTCCCACAACTACCGTCACAACTCATATTTCAGACAGGTGGATGCTGTTATGCAAGCATCAGCTTCTGATGTCCAAGAAGTGGTTCCACAAGTTCTAACCCCTCAGATAACGTCAGACTGAAGTCGAGCTCAGTAGACCACATCCCGTGGCCACACCTGTTAAATGACTGTTAAAACTGAAACATATCCCAACCATGGCCTTACCTCTGCCCTCTGACCCCAGGCTGTAGACTGAAGTCGAGGACCTGGTTAAGATAGCACAAGAATTTATGGCCTTCATTAAAGTCAGAGAACGTTTGCAGATATCTACAGTCTTCCCGCCTCTGACCAAAAGGAGTAGGGATAAAGTCTTACTAGAGGGAGACTCCTCACCCTCTGAAGATGAGGAGTTTGCCTACTGAGGTTATTTACAAACCCAAACCTACCCTGATTTGGACTCTGACAACAGTCTCTCTTTTGCCTCCCCACCTGAAGACCTTTTCTTCTGGGACATGTTACATAAAATTAAAGAAGCCTTTAACTGGGAAAATAAGCAGTTCTCCCAAGCTTAGACACAGTACAGAGAGCTACTAAGCTTCCCCACCCCTCAACCATTGGCTATTCCCTGGTACACAGTGCTAGATTGTGTGTTTGACATAGCCCTTCACCCAGATTCCTTACCACCTGCTCTGAGGAAACCAGATAGGTTTTACAGGATACTTGACTCACACAAACATCTCTACAAAAATCCTAAAGCTGATCCCTCAGTAGCCTTCACTGAAGCTACGAAAGGGGTTCCCAAAGGGACAGCCTGGCACACATTACCTAGTGATGGCAAGCAGACTCCTGGACAGTTTGGTAAGATGACTTGCACCTCTGCTGCCTTTACCATGGGAGCATTAAATTGTCAATTTTATGATAAAATATTTGCTATTTCAGGACAAAAATGGTAACAAAACCTCATTCCATGTCGGACAAAATTTCATACAAGGACATGCAGGACATTGCTAGAGAAGCCTTACAGGCAGCCAGGCACTCCTAAAATTGTTGATGTGAAGTTGTTCTGTCTCACCATTCATTCTTACTGATGGTTCGGAGCCGATCCCGCGGCTCCGAGTCAGCCGACTACAGAGCTTGAGGTTTTCAAATAGCTCGAGGCCTAGTCCCTATCCCATGATGCACCTAGAGTTACCTCAGATCTAGCTTGCTGCTGCAACAGATCGGAGGTTCTCGCTAGCTCGGGCCAGTAAAAACCTTACTATTATTATATTTCAAAATATTGTTGATAATTTCTTCGTAATATAGTTAGATAGTTAAGCTGTTGCAACTTTATCTGTAGTTTCCCTTTCCCTTGTGTGCCTTTTTCATAGCTTAATAGTTGGCCTCATTTTTTTCTTAGGCCTATCTAAAGTCGGACTAAAAATTTATTTAAATAGTGACTTTCTGTCCCCTTTTTCTTAGAATTAGTATTGTGTGCTTAGTAAGTGACCTTTGTCACAGTTTTATAATTAACTTTAGCAGTGTATAGATTGGTTATTTGTATTTAGTGAATTTGTCACCAATTGATATTATCTGTTTAGATAAATAGTGTGTGTGTATCTGTGTGATTTGTTAGCTTTAGTTTAAAGGCTTGTGTGCGTATATTTAAACTGTTTTTATTAGAAGGCTTATTCATATATTTGATTGTTGTTAGCCTTCATTTGAAGGGCTTGTGTACTTATATTTAGCCTGTTTTTTATTAGAAGGCTTATTCTAATATTTGATTGTTGTTGGGTGTGTCCACATTTTCTGTCATGGCTGATGACAAGGACAAACACCCTAAGTCAGGGTGTAAAAAATGCCCTAAATGTGGTCAGAATATGTCTGTCACCGACAGCCATGTCAATTGCATTTATTGCTTAGGTGCATTACACTCGCAAGAAACCTGCTCCATATGCCATTCCTTTTCTTCTCGGGTTCTCCAAGAGAGAAAGAGGAAACTCATTGATAAGGGTTTATTGAAACCTTCTTTCCAGGAGGCTTTGAGTTACACCAGGATGGATCTAGTATGTCCTCAAAGTCTTCCAAGACTTCCGTGGAATCAAACAAATCAAAAAAGTCTGTGACATCGGCTCCGCAGGTCTCAGAGCCGACTGTCTTTTCTTTTTGGAGCCAGTCCCCGGTTTTGGAACTGGTAACTGAAATTCCAAATATCTCCTTTACTTCAGTCGGTACCATCGATCCATTCATCTCGGTCTTCTGTTAGTCTTTCAGATTTGGATATGGATCATGCGGTGCAAAAGCTTTTACAGGCACCGACCTTTGCAAAATTATCGGCTCCAACCCAGGCTGCTTCGGAGCCAAGGACCCTTATGCCAACTACAACTCTTCCTCCTCTGAGCCGTACCGGTCCTTCGAAGCTGGAGGAGTCGGACTTGTTGATTGTGGAGCCTTCGGAGCCGACGCCTGCTCCAGTGTCTTCAATTCCATTCACTTTGACGTCCTAGGCACCGATCGAGGACTCTAGGAGCCAACACACTCTAGTTGGGTCTGGGGAGGATAGTCGTACCGACGCTCGGCTCCTACCTCAGGCTCGGAGCCCACTATCCCAGTGCCGGGGGTATCAATGGTTTCCTCGGATCCGTCAGTCCCTTCACATCAGAGCAGGGGTGCTTTCGAAGCCATGAGGAGAGTTATGTCTCGTAAGACATCCTCAAACTCGGGTCCTGCTTCTTCATTCCTTAAAGCGCCTGTGTCTGCTTCTGCTTCACAGATCCTGGCAAAGCACAGAGACCTAGAGCCTCAGGAAGCCCCATTGGGTGGCCCATGCTCTTCCGAGACCTCGCCAGAAGCTCCCACTGATGAGGTTCCCAGGAAGAGAGTTTGTAAGAGGACACATCTAGACTCCCCTCAGGAGTCCCTAACATCTGATACTGACTTGGATGAATCAGAAGGGTCCCCACAGTCCCCCTCTGAAGATATCTCATTTGCAAAGATACTTGAAATCTTTAGGCAGAGGGGTGACTGGTAGTCCACAAACTTTACTGAAGATGAGTCATTCTCCTGAAGGCTTTCGGGTCTTGGCCCTCCACCTCTTGGGTGTCTCCGCCCTTCGATGAGCTTATGCAGTTGGTCTCACGAAGGGCGTGAGTGTCTCCGGACACCATGGAGCCTGTCCCTATGAGGCCTAATAAGTTCATATCTGCCCCCCACGATAAATCCTTCTTGACCAAAGGTGTGCCAGTTAATGCCGTGGTGGCGGCAGCCACCAAAAAGGAAATGTCAGAAACTTACTCTTCTATCCATCCTCCTAACAGAGACTGTAGGATCATGGATAGATATGGGAAGTGCATGTTTAGTTCAGCGACTTTTGCACTCCATTTGCGTAACTACTTAACCCATTTCACAAGACTACAAAGAGATCTCCTTAAAGAGCTGGGGAGATGCTCTTCAGGGTACAGTAGCTGCAGGAGCTACAGACAGAGTTGCCTCCCAGCTTGCTACCCTCAACTTCATTGTTAACTCATCCATGCGCCTCATTTCATATGCAGCTGATGGAATAAACAGGGCAGCGGGTACAGGAGTTGCTTTTAGGAGTCACTCCTGGATGCGCTTGTGTTCCTTCGTGGAGCCCTTCAAGTCATCCTTTGTGAATACCCCTTTTGATGGCTCATCCCTTTTCGGGCCCAAAGTTAAGAAACTTTGACCAGGTGTGAGCGGGAGGGAAAGACTCTGTCTGCCATCGATGTCCATTTTTCCACCCCTACCAGTCCCTACCCCAAGGGTCAAAGGGGAGGGAAAATGTGGTTCCGAAAAGCCCAAGGAGCCTTTCAGGACACACATGGTGAACCCCACTCCAGGGGCAGAGGAGGTGGCAATAATGGAAGACACCGCCCTCGCAGCAGAGGGGGTCCACAAAGCCAAGGTGACAGAGATCCTTTCTTTGGGAAGCCCTACCAGCGCTCCTGAAAGGAGGCCTGACTGTCCTGCTCTGGAGGCAGTCGGGGGTCACTTATCTTTGTACCCAGACGCCTGGCTCAAAATAACAAATGACAACATGGGTAAACAATATAATTTCCAGAGGATACTTCATTCCATTCGCTACACCCCCTCCACCAACAAGAAAAATCCTGGACATTCCACCCAATTACAGGGAACAAGCAACAGTAGAGGTCCAAACGTTGCTAAGAAAAAGTCATCCAACCAGTCCCAGCAGACCAGACAGGACCCAGAACTTACCCAAGATTCTTTTTAGTTCCAAAAAAGACAGGGGAGTGGAGACCTATGTTGGACTTCAGGCTAAACAAATCTGTCAAGAAAGAGAAGTTTCAGATGGTCACGCTTCAGTTGATACTTCCCTTCTTAGGGAAAGACAATTGGATGTGCTCGATAGATCTTCAGGATGTGTGCCACCACATAAAAATTGCCAGGCCATCCAGGGATCATCTTTGCTTCCAGCTGGGAACCAATCATTACCAGCTTCGAGCCCTGCCCTTTGGTCTCACTACAGCCCCCAGAGTGTTCACTAAATGCACGACAGTGGTCACGGCTCACCTGAGATGTTTAGGATTCCAGGTGTTTCCGTACCTAGACGATTGGCTCCTCACCAGGCATCAATTCATTCAAGCCAGGGAATCCACTCTGTCACTCTGCAGCCAGCTGGGCATTACAATAAACTCAGAAAAATCTGCCTTTTTGCCATCGCAGCATATCGTCTTTATCGGAGCAGAACTGGACACCACCACCACCACGCTAAGACCTCCAGTAGAAAGAGTCTTACTACTCTGTCAGCAGGTCCGCATTCTGATATCCAAAAACAAGGCTCCAGCATCAGAAGTTCTAAAATTGTTAGGTATGATGGCAGCAGCAATTCTGGCCATGCCGCTGGGTTATATGCACATGCGGATACTGTAATGGCTGTTGTTCACTCAATGGTCTTACCGAGAGCTCCCCATGTCTCACCTGATAATGATCACAAATGCCTGCAAAAAGGATCTTCAGTGATGGTTGACCTCACTTCATGTCACGATAGGGTGTCCCTTTGGTTTACCCCCACCAGCGGCCAGTGACCACGGACACTTCCTTGATAGGGTGGGAAGAACAGCCCAAGGCACATGGATTGATCAAGAGACACATCTGCATATCAATGTCTTAGAGATGAGAGCAGTACTTTTGGCATTGCAGTACTTCCTGGACCCTCTTCCTCTGGGTACGATTGCGATTCAGACAGACATGCCAGTGGTCTGGTACTTGAACAAACGAGGAGGAACCAGGTCATACCCCCTTTGTTGCGAGGCTCTAAGAGTATGGTAGTGGACTATATCCACCCAGTGCTTTCTGTTAGCAATGCACATCCCGGGGAAATCCAATGTGATAGCAGACCAGCTGAGCAGAGCAATTTTGTTGCCCCACGAGTAGTCCCTGAAGAAAGAAATATAGGACAGGATATTCCACAGGTGGGGCCAGCCTTGCTGTGACCTTTTTGCCAGTCACATGAGCACAAAATGCAGAAGCAACTTTGCCCCAATCCCCCCTCTGGGAGAAGTCCCAAGGGACGCACTTGTTCGCGATTGGGCTCCGGGTCTCCTCTATGCTTTTCCATCAATCCCGTTGATACCCAAGGTTCTACAGAAAGCAAAATCTCTGGGAAGGACTATCATTCTAATAGCCCCTCATTGGCCTCATCAGATTTGGTTCCCCTTCCTTCGACTTCATCTTTTGGAGGACCCTTGAATTCTGGACTCCGTTCCGGACCTTCTGATGCACTTGTCGGGGGAGCGTCATCCCTCTCTGCAGTCCCTGAAGCTGACAGCTTGGCTGCTCCAATTCCCATTATAGCCAGGTTCCATTACCTTTCCAATGAGACCAAATTCTATTATCCTCTCATAAATCCTCTACGAGGAAGCTATACCTTAGCAAATGGAAAAAAATTCTATATGGGCCTCTAAAAACAATATTGATCCTTACTAAGCCCCTATGGCCTCTATACTAGAGTTCTTGACCATGATCTTCAATAAAGGAGCTGCAGCAGCCACAGTTCGTGTTCAACTTGCTGCCATTTCTAACTTTTATCTTGGATTTGAAGAATTGAATATTATGTCACACAAATTATCCAAAGCCTTTCTCAAAGGGAACTTTCATCTCAGACCACCTGTGAAACCTCCCTATTCTCCACCGAATCTAAATGTTATGCTTTCCCACATCATTCTTCCTCCATTTGAAACAGCTTCCTCATGTGACCTCAAATTTTTGTCATGGAAGACTATCTTTTTAGTGGCTATTACTTCTGCCCACAGAGTGTCAGAGCTTCATGCCCTGTCCATTAAACCTCCTTAATTGATTTTCCATGGTGACAAGAGTCTCACTTCAAACAAACCCCACCTTTTTGCCTAAAGTTTGCACTGAAACTAATCTTAACCAAATTATTGATTTGCCAGTTTTCTTTCCCAATCATTCCAACAATCTAGAATACATGCTACACAAACCTGATGTTCACAGACGGCTCAGATTTTACTTGGAACAAAAGATTTTAGGAAATCGGAATAGCTTTTTGTTTCCTTTTCAGATGCCAAGAAAGGTATGCCAGTAGCTTAAACAACTCTGTCTAAAGGGTTATCTGATTGTATCACATTTGCATATTCAGCTGCCAATATGCCTTTGCAACATAAAATTAAAGCTTACTCAACCAGAGCAGTTTCTACACCCTCTGCTTTTTCAGCTAGACTTCCTATTGATAACATTTGTGCAGCAGCCACTTTGTCAAGACCTCATACCTTTATCACTCATTACAAAGTTGACAGGGCCTCCTTTGGATCCACTGTCCTGAAAAATATACTCCCATGAGCCACCTGAGATAGATGCTGCTTGGAAAGCTACCCATCAGTAAGAATGGACGGTGAGATAGAACAACTTTACATAAAGAAATCATGTACTTACCATAACGTTCCATGTGAGTTGTTCATCTTGCCTTCATTCTTATGTCCATCCCTCCTACCCCCTTCTGGGCTTTTAGAAGACCGAGATGCTAGATCCTTCCTGGTCACTCAACCCTTCTATACTTTCTCTTATGGAGTTATAGAATGACATATGGTATTATTATATGCAGCAAACAAGATCTGAGGTAACTCTAGGTACATCCTGGGATAGGGACTTGGCCTCGAGCTATTTGAAAACCTCAAGCTTTGTAGTAGGCCGACTCGGAGCAGAAGGATCGGCTCCGAACCATCAGTAAGAATGAAGGCGAGAAGAACAACTCACATGGAATGTTATGGTAAGTACATAACTTCTTTTGATGACACCTTAGATGCTTCTTGCAGGACAACTGCCATAGATCATATGCAGACATGGTTGGCTAACAACTCCATTGTCAGATCAGGTTGAAGCAGAGTTATTGGATACTCCCCTGGTCAAAGAGTTCCTTTTTGGGCTCCCCACCTGAGCAAGTCTTTAAAAAATAGACAAAAAAGGCAAATAGATTAAAACTCTTAAGGATTTCTACTTGTCTCCAACTCCAAGCTACAGTAGAAACTACCCCTCTATGCCTTGGCCTGTCCCATCTAGACAAGACAAGAGGAAGCCTCCCCATGGAACAAGACCAAGACAATCAAGAAGATTGCAACAAGATCAGCCTCAGAGCTCAGGTGTTGCCGAAGAGCACACCCAACACAGAGAACAGATGTGACTATATCCTTCCCCTTCTTGCCTCCTTAACCCCCCCTCATTCCCAGACCCAGGGCAGGCAGGCTTTCCCTCTTCTTAAACCAATGGAGGACCATTACAAGGGGTCAATGGGTTCTCAACATTATGGAAAAGGAATGCTTTGTCCAATTCTGCCACCCCCCCCCTCCAAAGGAGGAAGAAACCCTTTTGCCACTGATTATCAATGATTTGCTGAGGCAAGGGTCCATACAACCCTTTTCGCCAGGTCAAGACAGGAAAGGGTTTTATTCAAGACTTTTCCTGGTCCCAAGAAAAGAAAGAACCTGGAGACCTGTCCTGGCTCTCTCAAGACTAAACAAATTCCTTTGCATGGCAAAATTCAAGATGCTTACTCTGCAAAAGCTTTTGCCTATGATATTTCAGGATGCTTCCAGGTTTACAATTGACCTAAAGGATGTCTACATTCATGTACCTATAGCTGTCAGCCACAGAAATTACTTATGGCTTGTTGCCTTAGGCTCCCACTTCCAGTTTTGTTCTCTAACATTTGGGCTATTTACCACCCCAAGAGTGTTCACAAAATGCTTGGCTCCCATAATATCACATTGCACATTTATATCTACCTAGATTACTGTCTCATCCAAGGAAGGTCCACTTCAGAGTCCCTAAATTCTCTCCAGACATCTGTAGACTGCTTCCAGAAGGTGAATCTCATATCAAATGTACAGAAGTCTCAGACTACTCACCAAACAAGGATACTGTTTCTGGCAGCCATAATAGATTCCATCCAACAGAAGGACAAGATAGTCTTCCTCAGAGTACTTGAACTACATACTTACAAAAGAACTTATCTTGCCAGAAAGTTCTTAAGGATCCTAGGATACATGACTTCTTGTATCTTAATAGTCCCTTTAGCAAAGCTCCATGTGAAGAAGATCCAGTGGTTTCTCAAAGATGTCTGGGAACAACACTCAACCCCTAGAAACCCTTCATCCCATGCTCCCATGCTTCAAGAAAGAGCTTATGTGGTGGATATCCACTATACAAAAAACAACACAGGAGCAACCTTCACACTGCCTCAGGTAGACAAGTCCATCACCACAGACAGCTCAGATGTAGCTTTGGGAGCAGACCTAGGTACAATGAAAGTACGGGGCATTTAGTCCCAAAACAGATAATTGCATATCAATTTGAAGGAAGTTCTAGCAGTTTTTCTATCCATGAAAGCTTTCCAACAGCACTTGAATCCAGGAACCACACACACTTGGACAGATACCACAGGCATGTGGTACATAAACAGTGGGGGACCTTGTATTACCCCTTGTGCAGCATTACCAGACAGGTCTGGATACTGGCCCAGAACTTTGGTATCACTGTCATTGCATTGTACGTACCAGGCCACAGCAATATTCTGGCAGGTTCCCTGAGCAGGGACTTGCAAGACCCAAGCAAATGGATGTTGAAAAGGGAAGTGTTCCTAGATCTAAGTGTGTGGTGAGGAATCCCATCTATAGATCTCTTGGCCTCTCCCTAGAGCAAACAACTTCGGAGGTTCTGGTCCAGAACTCAATAAGAGGGAGCCTGGAAGATGGAAACTTTCTCCTTCATGTGGAGGCAGAAATTCCTGTATGCTTTTCCCCCATTCTTTTTGATTCCAAGGGTACTCACCAAGACCAGGACCAACAAATCCAGCATGATTCTGGTCACCCCCTTCTGGCCCAGACAACACTGGATGTTCTTCGTGTTTCACTGTTGCAGTCATCACATTTGGGTTATCTGCTTGCAGTAGCCCTCAGTCAGCCTGATTAACAAAGTCTTGGGTCCTGCATCAGTTGCTGTCCCTTCTTCCATGACGTCAGGTCATCAGGGGTATAAAACATGCAGCCGATGCCATTACATCCATCTTTCTTGCTGTGCGGTGCCCGAAGCAGAAGCAGTTCGCAAGTGCTGGTCGGCCGACTCCTGAAATTTTCATTTTCGAGTTTCAGAACTGAAGTCTTCAAGTAAAAGCTAAGTACCCCATTGGGGAAACTTTTTCTTGCTCTTAACTGATGTCAGTAAAAGTAAATAATTGCATTACTGGTGTAAAGCAAATACCTTATAAAGATTTGAATTCGTACTGTATTGCTTGCCTGACTGCTGCGGTGGCGCAGCATTGGCATTGTTGCCTCACAGCAGAGGTTCTCCTGTTCGATTCTCGGCTTGGGTTGGGAGTGCCTTTTGTGTGGAGTTTGCATGTCCTCCCCATGGTCGAGTGGGTATTCAAAAGACATGCGTTGAATGGGCATGCCTTCGTTAAAGGTTGGGTGTAGGGCTGGCAACTCGACACCATAAAAACCAACTGCCAATCATTAGCAGACTGAAGTTCCGCTTACACGACCCCTAACCAGGAAAAGCCGAAAGACAAACAACAACAACTGTATTGCATGCCTAGGCCCTGACCACGACGTTCCTCACTGTTGGTTTTGTGCCTTATTTAAACCATGAACTATCCATCATTGGTATATTTTCACTTCTAAATATTTTGGTGCTTGGTTCAATTATCCTGATATGTCTTCGGTAAGTCATCTGACTACCAACATTCTGAAAAAATGAAAAGATAAAGACAGAGACAGGCCGCCTAGATCCAAAGCTGCCGACGGCACTTCCCCTAAGCCAGTCGCCAGTTCACCGGTACTCAGTGAGGCGCTTTCACAGCCCCTGATGCCCGTTACTTCAGATTTGCAGGCTTCTACTGAGACCCATTCAGAGTCCAGTATGCCGCAAGATGCTTCAACTGTGGAACCTGCGGATGTCTCTACCTTGGATGGGTCCAGAGCCGCTGTGCAGGCACCAGCTTCTGAGGGTGTATTCAGGCCTACTGACTTGCGTATTAAACCAATGCCATCTTCTTCTTTAAGGCCTAAAACTCAAACCATGCCTAGGAAACTGGCGCCCAGACCGCATGATCAGGCCTCTATGCCTAAAAAACAAATGATAAGAATGGCTGAAGACCTTATTACTTTAATCAGGGGAAGCCAGCCTTCACCCTCTAAGAGACCTAGGACTGAGTTTGCTTATGATACTTTTGACCAGGATTCTGAATTTTCTGTTTCCTCTGATGACCAGGATTTACCCTTATGTACCTATGAGGATTCTGATGCTGAGGACTCTATTCCCTCTGCCCCCCCCCCCAGAGGATTTCTCTTTTGGTGAAACCTTGCATACTCTCAGGGAGCGTTTTCGTTGGGAAAGTCAGGATTTCTCTGATTCTAAAAAGAGGCTTAGGGATTTCTTACTCCTGCCCCAGCACAGCCATTTAGCCATACCTCCTGTACTAGACATTGTTGATGATGCCTTTTTGGAATCTAGCTTGGCCCCTCACTCTTTACCTCCTGCTCCCAGAAAACCTGATAGATATTACAGGGTCCCTGACTCTCACAAGTTCCTTTTGAAAAATCCTACTGCGGATCCTGAGACCATTTCACAGGGACCCAAGGGCATTAAAGCTATTACTGCCAAAAATCCTACCCCCTCTGATACAGACTCCAGGGTGCTGGATAGATGGGGTAAGAAGGTATACACTTCTGCAACTTTGGCCATTAGGGCCTTAAACTGCCATTTTCATATGTTAAAGTATCAGCAGCATATTATTGGATTGCTTAAACAGAAAATGATGTTGATTCCCAGTTGTGCTGAAAGTAAGCATTTACAGGATTTACTGCATTCAGCTGAACAAGTTGGAAAACATACTTTGCAATGTGGTTTTGGTTAACTAGAGGCATCTTGCCGGGCTGCTGTAACTGAGTCTGTACTTAGAAGACATGCTTGGCTTAAGGAGCAATCCTTGCCAGATCATGTTAAAGTGAAATTACTTGATGCTCCCTTAAACCAGGACCGCCTGTTTGGCAACAAGGCAGAAGAAGTTCTTAAAAAGATGGAGGAAAAATCTAAATCTATGCAAACTGTTAAAGATTTTGTACAAGTACACCCTCCAAGGTTTAGTAGGCATTGGCCTTCCAAGAATTGGTCCTTTCCTGCCTCTTCCAGACCTTCTCAGTCCAAACCCAGATCCAGCAGAGCTCCCAGGCTTCAGTCCCAGGGTACGCACAGGACTAAGCAGTGGGGGGAATCCACTTCCAAATCTGGGAGTAATAAAACTCCCCCTATGGTAAACTGTTTCAATGACTTCTTTTTAAAACTTCCAAGCACTTCTCAACTGACTGCCCCTTTGGGAGGAAAGATTGCTCTTCATGCAAAGAACTGGGAACTCATTACCCAGGACAAATGCGTTTTAAATATAGTGTCCCAGGGATACAGATTTCACTTCCACACGTTACCAACACCAAGTGGGTGGCCAGATCTACCTCCAAATCAGTGGGCAGAGATCCAACAAGTACTTTCTCTCTTAAGCATGGGGGCTATTCAGTTGGTACCAGAAAAGGAAAAGGGACAAGGTTTCTACTCAAGACTTTTCCTGGTACCCAAAAAGACAATTCATGGTGTCCTATCCTGGACCTGTCTACTCTAAACACCTTTTTGGTGATTCCAAAATTCAGGATGCTGACTCTTCACCAGTTGCTCCCTATGCTAGGCAAAGACGCCTGGTTGGCAACACTAGATTTAAAGGAAGCATACCTGCACATCCCAATCAGGGAATCTTGCAGAAGATACCTATGCTTCAAAGCAGGCTACATGCACTATCAGTTCTCTGCACAGCCCTTTGGCTTATCTACTGCACCCAGGGTATTCACAAAGTGCCTAGCTCCAGTCATTGCATTTTGCAGGCAAATAAATATTCACATATACCCATACCTGGACAATTGTCTAATTCAGGCAGAAAGCCAGGACATACTTTTTAATCATCCTTCCTTTGTACAAAGGGTGTTAACTTTTCTGGGATACACCCTAAACGAAAAGAAATCACACCTGAAACCCTGTCAACAAATTGTATTCCTGAGAGCAAACATGAATACAACTTCTCAGATGGCTTTCCTCATGCCAGAGAAACAAATTCATTTGACAACCTACTTCAAACAAGCGGCCACAAAAACCCTGCTATCTGCAAGGCAAATACTACAAGCCTTGGGGTTCATGGCCTCCTACATTCTTCTAATTCCATATTCAAGACTGCATATGAGGAAACTACAATGGTATCTAAAAATCCTATGGTGTTAACATTCTCAGGATCTAGAAGCAATGATTCCTATCATACCTTGCCTACGCCTAGAGTTCCTTTGGTGGGCAGAGGCCTGCCACCAAAACAAGGGGCTACCATTCACACTACCCCCTGCTGCCCAAACTCTAACAACAGACACATCAGACTATGCTTGGGGGGCTCACCTGGCAGGGAAGTGCATTCAGGGCAAATGGAACCCAAGTCAAATGCACCTGCATATCAATCAAAAAGAAATGTTAGCTGTACAGAATGCTCTGACAGCCTTCAAGGACCACATTCTTCTAGGACAGTTAATGGTAAAGACTGACAACACCATTGTTATGTAGTACATAAACAAGCAGGGGGGTGCACATTCTTACCTCCTCTGCAGACTAGCCATGTCATTGTGGAAAACAGCCCCGAGCTACCAAGTGCATCTACAAGCTCAATTCCTGCCAGGAAAACTAAATACACTGGCAGACGAACTAAGCAGAAATATCATGGACCCACACGAGTGGAAACTGGAACCAAGGATTTCAACATGTTGACAAACAAATGGGGTAGCCCAGATATATATACCTGTTTGCCTCCCCCCAGAACTATCAATTGGACAAATTTTGCACAAGGACTCCCCACAAACAAGCTTGGAAAGTGGATGCTGTGTCCTTCAGCTGGAAAAACCTATCAGCTTATGTCTTTCCTCCTCTGCCTCTGCTCTCCAAAGTACTACTAAAGATCGAACAAGACCAACCAAGGACAATTTTGATTGCACCATACTGGCCACGCCAACACTGGTATCCCCTCTTGCACAGTGTGTCACTGTTGGCCCCATGGCACCTGCCTCAGACTCCTACCCTATTGTCTCAGCAGGAGAACCAGATGCTACACCCTCCGCTTCAAACACCAAACCTAGCAGCCTGGCTAATTACCTAATCTCTCCTTTACCATCCCTCAGTAAACCAGTGATGGATATCATTTTAGAGGCAAGGAGGCCAAGTACTAGAAAATCTTATGCTGAAAAATTGAAAAGATTTTTTTGCCTGGAACCAGTCTCAAGGGATGAGCACAGCAGTTCCCGATTTACCTCAGATTTTACAGTACTTAACTGAGAAGCTTCACAAGGGCCTGTCTTTCTCCTCCATCAAAATTCACACCTCAGCCATTTCAGCTCATTATAACACAGAACCTCCCCTCTTCTCTCATCCACTGCCAACAATTTATGACCACCCAGGAGAGCTTGAACTCCAGCCTGGGACCTTAACTTTGTATTGGAGAAACTCACTCTTCCTCCTTTCTAGCCAGCTGCTACTGCAGACTTAAAATTCCTTTCTTGGAAAACAGCTTTCCTTTTAGCAATCACTTCAGCAAGAAGGGTATCTGAATTACAGGCTCTTATGGCAGTGGAGCCTTTCATCATCTTTCATGTGGGCAGGGTGTCCCTCAGGACTAATCCCTCCTTCATGCCCAAGGTGGTATCCAGTGTGGCCCTTAATCAGTCCATTCATTTGCCAACCTTTTTTTCCTAATCCACAGAACAAAGGGAAACGGATACTGCACTCCTTAGATGTGCACAGACAACTTAAATTCTACTTGGACAGGACTAAACCTCAAAGGAAATCTGAACAACTGCTGGTGGCATTTGCTGCAAGGGCAGAGGGGAAGGCTATTTCAAAGCAAACCATTTCCAAATGCATAGGCCATTGCATTCATTTCTGTTACAAGCACCATGGAAAACCTATCCCACAGGGGATCAGACCCCACTCAACCAGGGCTGCATCTACCTCTATAGCCTTTCTCAGAGGCATCCCTACCAGGGACATCCTAGAAGCTGCTACCTGGAGTTCTGTACATACTTTCACCAAGCATTACCATCTGCCAATTTTCTCTAAATCCAGAGCTGGCTTTGCCACTACAGTCTTGCAGTGCCTTATAGCTGGTCCTAATGCTGTCTAAATTCCTCCTCCCATCCTTAGCTTTGGGAATCTACCCAAATGTGATGACTGCAACAGTGAAACACGAAGAACATAGTACAGTTGTGTACACTTACCATAAATGTAGATGTTCGAGTGTATTTGCAGTCCTGGTTACCCTCCCTCCAGCCCCCTTACTTCTTTTGGCTATACCTCTACTCTCCTTTACTATGCTCAAAAGCTTTTTGGTGTATCTGCTTTTTTGTTGGAGGTATAACCTTGTATATTTATAGATTTAATTGCTTCCCATTAGGGGAGCACCTGACATCTGGGGCAAGAAAAACTAATGTAATGGCGTTGACTGCATGTTTTATACCCCTGATGACCTGATGGCACGGAAGAAGGGACAGCAACCAACGCAGAACCCAAGACATTGTACCCAAATGTGATGACTGCAACAGTGAATACACTCGAACATCTACATTTATGGTAAGTGTACACAACTGTACTTTCTCTCTACTCCTCACCCTCAGTGAGGGGAGGTTTTACATATTCCCAAAGGACACAGACATAATTATGGGAAATCAGGGGATCAGTTTTCCATCCTGACCCAACGTCTCTCAATCTAGCTGCCTGGAGGACTGAGCCATGACACCCACCTTTTTGCCTTACCCTAAGAAGTGTTTTCTATTCTTAAAAAGTCAAGAAAGCCAAATACTAAGAAATCATTCATGGCAAAATGGAAGAGTCTCCTTAACGGTGTCATCGCCAACAGACTATACCAGTTCAAGCAGACATTCATCCAGTATTGTTTTACCTGTCTCACCTGTTTGAACAGGGTCTTTCTTACTCCACCATAAAGGTTCATGCTTCAGCAATTTCAGCTTGCTTGCAGACTACTCTACCACTTTTCTCTGACCTGCACATGAAACTGTTTTGGGGAGGGGTGATGCACTTAACACCTCCCAGGAGGGACTCTATCACTGCATGGGGCTTAAATTATTTTTTGGAAAAGCTAACTGGGCTGCCCTTGAACCAGCTGCTTCTGCTTTCCTCAAGATGCTGACTTGGAAGACCAGCTTTCTTATAACTGTTACTTTGGCTAAAAGAGTCTTTGAACTGCAGGCTGTCATAAGTGTGGAGCCCTTCACTGTCTTCCACAAAGACAGGGTAGCCATCAGAACTTACCCTTCATTTATGCCAGATGTGGTTTCTGAACTCAGCCTTAATCTGGCTATCCATCTGCTAGTTTTTTCCCAAATCCACAGAACAAGGCGGAAAGAGTCCTGCACTCTCTAGACCTCCACCCAGACAGAACAAAAACTGTGGGCAGAACAAACCAGTTATTGATTTCTTTCACAGAGGAAAAACCAGGCAGGCCTGTTTCAAAGCAAGCTGTCTCAAAATGGATTGCAAACTACATCAGGTTCTGCTACACACACCACTGAAAGCCTTTGCCTGGCAGTATTAGAGCCCACTCCACCAGGCATAAAGCAACTACCACTGCCTTCCTCAAAGGACTACCCACTCAAACAATCCTAGAGGCAGCCACCTGGAATTCTGTTCACACCTTCACAAAACATTACAACTTAGGTCAAGCATCCAGTGCCAGGGCAAGGTTTGCCTCTACCATAGGTTCATAGGTAGGTACTAGGCTATTGGCCAAAGGGCCTACATAAGCCTAGCCAACAAGGTTCCCTGGCTTACTCCACCCAAGAAAGTTATTTTCCTGTGCCACTGTCAAGCAGAAACACAGAAGTGATCCCCAGGGTGTATTTCCTATTTCCAATCCACTCATCAAGATTTTTCTTGAAGAGTGCTAATGAAGAACTTTGCTTGACATAGATGGGTAGCCTGTTCCAGAGTATGGGAAATCTCTGGAACAGGAATCTATCTCTTTAGCATGTCCTGTTTATTGTGGTGACAAAGTTTAGGTCCCTAGAGCGTGTGGCTCAGAGGGATTGGGATTTCTTTAGGTGTAGCATGTCCAACAGCTCTGGGTTTGACATAGCTTTATATGTTAGGCAGAGATCACCTCAGAGAAGGCGATATGCCATGGAGTAAAGCTGGAGTTTTTTTGAGGTGGTCAGTGTAGGGCATTTGTTTGAGGCCAGTAATCCTCTTTGTGAGGTACTTCTGCAGCCTTTCCAGCTGCTGCAGATGTCTTGTGAAGTCCATTCCAAAAGGGGCATTGTACTCTATAATGGGTCTAATTAGTGTCGAGTAGACGGAAACAATGACCTCTTTTTTTCTTGGATGAGAACCCTTTTATGATGAGGTGTACCACGTAGAAGGACTTCCTGACTACTGTGGTGATGAGACTATCAAAGGAGAGACTACTGTCCACCTGGGTCCCAAGGTCTCTCATCACAAATTCGGTGTTAAGTAGATTGCTGCCTATGTGGTAGTTCATGGGTACAGTTTTTACCAAAGGGGATGACACTGTACTTTTTGGCATTGAGCTTGAGGCCATGGCTCTGACACCAGGCATCTGTCTCAGCGAGGCCCTTCTGTAGGATGTCTACATCATTTGGGGACTTGACTATCGCTCCTAGCTTGCAGTCATCTGCAAACTTCGTTAGCCAGAGACCTTCTGTGTTAGCCTGTACTTCAGAGAAGTAGATACCAAGCAGGAGAGGTCCCAGGATGGAACCCTGTGGTACTCCACTTGTCACTGCTTTGAGGTCAGATTTGGAGTCTGCAACTTTTACAGTGTGGGTTCTGTCAGTGAGCCAGTTGGCAACCCATCTTGTGATGTAGAGATTTATACCTAGTTTAGTGAGTTTAGCTATAATACCAGAATGGGGGATGGTGTTGAAAGTCTTGGCGAGGTCAAGATAGGATGTGTGAACCACCTTGCCCTCATCTACGGCTTTGGTGAGTGCCTCAAAGAAGCCAATCAGGTTCAGGAGGCATGATTTGCCTTTCACAAACCCGAACTGGGTGGGATCCAGAGTTTGGAGGTTACCAATGTCTTTGTTTATGAGTTCCATGATGATACGTTCCATGGCCTTGCAGACCAGGCTCATCAGGCTAATATGTCGATAGTTCCCAGAATCAGTAGTGGCTCCCCCTTTGTGGAGTGGGATAACTGTTGCTGTGCACCATTCAGTGAGCACAAAGCCTGAAGCAAGGCTATTATTGAACATGGTGCTTAAGAGGGGAGCCAGTTTGTTCTGAAGTTCGTGTAAAACCCAGCCTGGGATGTTGTCCAGTCCCATGGATGCTGTGTTTTAGGCTTTAGAGAGTGCAGCTTTTACCTGTGTAGTTGTGATTACAGGGACTCTGCATTCTTCCTGTATAGATATGGGCCCTTTAGGGGGTGAGGGGTGGGTAAAATTAGCACTGAACCTGTCTGCCAGGATGTTGGCAATATCAGTTGGTTCTGTAATTTTCATGCCGTTGTGCTGTAACTCAGAGCAGATCTGGGTGTTGCCATCGAGATTGTTGACATAGCTATAGAATGCTTTGTAGTTGTCCTTAGAATTAGTGGTGATTTTGTTTTCGTAGCTAGCTTTGGAGGATCTTATAAGGGATCTCAGCTTCTTACTGAGGCTGACCAGGGAGCTCCTCCACTCATGGGATTTTACTCTTTTGCAACAGTTTCTTCCTTCCATTGTACAGTTTGTTTATGGCAGGTGACCACCAGATTGGCTTCCTTTTTTTGGAGGATAGCATCTTGGTTCTGTTTGGGATAGCACGATCCATGCACTCATGTAAGTGCTTATAGGTTGCATTTGTGTAGGATTCAGCAATTGTAACTGTATTGTCCATCTGCATGGGTGTCATGAAATTCACTTCTGTCTTAAGAAGCATGAAGTTGGCTTTGGAGAAATTTTTTTTACCATGGTTTCCTTAATGGGGGTGGGGGCGGGATGTGGGTATCAAGGGTGATTAGCTTAAGGATGGATCGGACCAATGTGGAGTTGACTTCAAGTGTGGAACACCAGTCACTCTTGTTGGTAATGAATAGGTCTAGGATATTGTTGCCCCTGGTGGGAGTGTGGATAAATTGATCCAGGGCATTGGAGTTTATGAATTACAGAAAGTGTTCAGCTAAGGAGTTGGTACACAAGTAGTTTTCCCAGTTAATGGTGGGGTAGTTGAAGTCCCCATTATTAGGGTGTTTGGTTGAACCCTAATATTTTCCAGTACATCAAGAAAAGAGGAGTGGAAATCCTGGGGAATGGTGGGGGATCTGTAGCAAGCTACAATTTGGATTGCAGTTTTGCCCAGAGTTAGTTGCACTTTGATAACCTCAGATGCATTATGCTGAGCAACTAGCCTGGAGGTGTGGATATCCTTAATGAATATGGACACACCTCCGCCTTTGGTGCTTCAGTCCAGGTTACATGGCCAAAAAGTGTGGTGTGAGTTATAGCCTGGTAGTGCAGGGGTGCTGTCTTGAGCCTTGAACCAGGTCTCAGTCACTGCACAGATATCGATGTTCTCCATTTTAAGGAGTGCCTCGAGTGAGTGCATTTTGAGATTTAGACTTCTAGCATTGAGCAGCATTACCCTCAGTTTTTGCTTGCCTGTTTTTGTTACAGTGGTGAATTTATTTGAACCTTGCCTAAAAAAGGCACTATGGGGGCAGCAAGAGCCTTAGCCAGTATCCAGAATCCCAGGGGTGACAGGTGCAGGCCATCTGTGGCAAAGCATCGTGGTCTGTCGACCATGTCATCCCAAGCAGATACTGGATCCCCTTAGAATGACACCAGAAGCTTAGCCAATTGTTGAAGTCAATCATTTTGTCCTTGTAATCCGGTATCATTCTGGGCGATGGCAGAATGCTACTCAGGGCTAGGGTCATACCTGCCTGGGCTACAAGATCGAAGAGCTCTTCCATGTCACTTTTCATGTAGTCCAGGGAGGTATGTCTCAGGTCATTCACACCAACATGGACAATGACAGAGTCATATTTGTACTTGTGGAGTGACCTGAGTGCATGGGTTATTTGGTGGATCCTGGCTCCCAACAGGCAGCTGACAGTAACCTTCTCCTTGTTTAGCCTGGTGAGTGGGACATCAGTGTGCCTGACTATAGAGTCACCTATGACTAGTGTGTTGGGTACGTTGTTTTGCCTTATTGGCTGTGGTTGAGTGGCACACTGAGTCTGTGGGCTAGGTGTCATTTGGGTTGTGTTGGGAGATGGAGGTTGCTTGCGTTTCTGCTTTGGAGGTCTCTGTTGCTTAGACAGATTATTATTGAGAACCTCTGCGAATGTTTTTATGTTACTATGTGTGGATTTTGCTGTAGATTTAGTGAGACTATGTGATGAGTCTTGGTTGGAGAGAGCTTTACCTCCAGTTGGCTAGATAAGTGTATCTCTCACAGGTTGTAGTGTTGGGTGGTAGGAGGAGAGGGTTGTCTGTGTACATGAGACAATTTTGACACTGCCTCAAGATGCCCAGATTCATCAGATAGACAGGAGAGAACACTGGGAGCTGACCCTTGGACATGCCTGAATAAAAAAACTATTTTCCTCTAGATAAATGAGGAAAGTGAGTACAAGAGCTGTTTTTCTCTAAGCAAGTTAGAAAAGTAAGTACAAAAACTGTTTTCGTCTAGGTAATGAGGAAGGTTGAGTGCTATAGTAATTAGTAGCTTATTTAGTGCTTACAAGTTCTGAACAAGTACTGAGCACGAATAAGTAAATTTAAGTGCTAAAACTAAGACTCTGTATCTGCACTAGACGAGTTACAGGAGAAAAGTGCAAATGCAGGGACTTTCAAATTAGAAAGTTGAGAGAGATGGAAGAGATTGCCCAAATGGCCAGTCACTACAATTTCTGGGCCAGAACCACTCCTTATGTGGTAGACAGGTTACCTAGTGCTTACCACTCCCACTGATAAGCTAGAAGGATTCCCTCCAACACAGAAAGGTTTGGGGGGCTCAGAAGCTTACATACAGTCCTGGGTACAGCAAATCTGTATCTGGAACACTAGTTACAGGAAAGGTAGGAAACAGGCTTAAAGTTTTTTTTTTTTTTTTTTACAGAAAAGTAGCAAAAACAGTAGTAAAAACAATTCACATGCAGTGCAAGCTAGCACACTTGAGTATGTAGCAATATTAGACCAAACGCAGTTTAAAAAATGCAATTAAATTAAAGAGGACTAAAAGCAAGTTCAGAGAGAGTTTATTAGGTAGAATGTGGTAAAGGGATGGGCCTGGGGGGAGTGTCCCAGATCAAATCTACAGTGGGGCAGGCAACTGCAAAAGCCACCAAATTTAAACTACAAGCCAAAAAATAGGGAGGGTGGGTGGAACAAAATAGTTTCAACAGAGATTTAAGCAACAATTAACAAACTCTAAAACCAAAAAATATATACTCAGCTCTGTATATTTGCAGATAGCTTGGAAAGCAGTCTCTCAGAACACCAGTTCCAGCAATTAAATGCAGGCTGTTACTAACAGGTCTAATTTTATGCAAGTGATCCTTAAGTTAAATAACACACAAGCTATAAGAAACAGTTATAATAACTGAAGACACTGCAGAAAATGGGGGGGGGGCAGCTTCACAGAGATCTAAGCAACAACTAACAGTACAAACTCTAAAACCAAAAAAATATACTCAACTCTGTATATTTGCAGATAGATTGGAAAGCAGTCTCTCAGAACAGGGAGACAACAGTTTCAACAGAGATCTAAGCAACAACAAACTCTAAAACCAAAAAAAATATATACTCAGCTCTGCATATTTGCAAATAGATTGGAAAGCAGTCTCTCAGAACACAGGTTCCAGCAATTAAACACAGGCTGTTACTAACAGGTCTAATTTTATGCAAGTGATCCTTGAGTTAGATAACACACAAGCTGTAAAAAACAGTTATACCAACTGAAGACATGGCAGAAAATATGGGTGGGGGTGGGGAAAACAGTTTAAACAGAGATCTAAGCAACAACTAACAGTACCAACTCTAAAACCAAAAATATATATATACTCAGCTCTGTATATTTGCAGATAGATTGGAAAGCAGTCTCTTAGAACAGGGAGACAACAGTTTCAACAGAGATCTAAGCAACAATTAACAAACTCTAAAACCAAATAATATATACTCAGCTCTGTATATTTGCAGATAGATTGGAAAGCAGTCTCTCAGAAGTTCCAGCAATTAAATGCAGGCTGTTACTAACAGGTCTAATTTTATCCAGGTGATCCTTGAGTTAGATAACACACAAGCTGTAAAAAACAGTTATACCAACTGACGACACGGCAGAAAATAGGGGTGGGGGTGGGGAAAACAGTTTCAACAGAGATCTAAGCAACAACTAACAGTACAAACTCTAACATCCTGCAAAATATTTCCTAAAAATACTGTTTCATCTCCTCCACCCTCAGAGCTGCTTTGGAATTTTTCCCAATGATTAGTACTGCAACTTTGACTATGAAGATCAAAATACAGGTGTGTCCCACTTACCATAAGTGTAGATGTTCGAGTAGATCAATGTTGCAGTACACATTCCCTCCTACCCCTCATCTAAGTGGGGACCTTGTCTCCTGCTGCTGTTTCTTATTGTTCGTTTGGCTCATCCCAACTTTCTCCCTTTTGCATTCACTACCAAGACCAGATAGTTGGTGAGATTGTGCTGTCCTCAGGCATCAAACTGCTTTCCCAGCTTAAAAAGACCTGCCAATTTGTATGCAAATTTGGTCTTAGCTCAATGGAAATATGAATTTATTTTTTTGAACAATCCATTTGTGGACATCAGCTACTATAAATGTTTTGTGGATGATATTGTTTTGGTATGGAAAAGTACATCTGATACTCTTTAAGCTTTTGTTGATTATTTACATAGCACAACTACCTTTCTAAGATTTACTCATCACTTCTCGAGTGAATCAATTGATTTTTTAGATGTTACTGTATCCAAGGACATATGTGACAAAACAGAGGCCACAATATTTAGGAAGTCTTGCAAAAAGAACATTTTGCATAAAACCAGCATGCACCACAGACAAATCACATGGAATGTGCTGAAGGGTCAGTTGCTGAGAACATCAAGGCTTCACAATATGGATAGTAGTGCAGATGAAGCACTGACGAAGATGTCTGAATAGTTCTTGGAAAGAGGCTACTCTTGTAAGGAAATAGATGAAGTAGAATCTGAAGTACACTCCCTAAGGAAAACGACTGCTCAACCCTAGTTTAAGGAATATAATGAAGTAGCACTTAATAGGTCAGATAGACAAACTGTAACCCCTCCAGTTGTACTTGCATGCTCAAACAATGTAGGAATGATTTGTGAGATTATAAAAAAGAACTGGCCTGTTCTGTTGACAGATGAAACAGTCAGAAGGGCAGTAGGATTCACAGTTTTTTGTTTCAAAATAATAAATCTTTAAAAAGAGAACTGTGCTATAAACATACCAAATGCAACAGTTTTCCTTTGTCGGATTGTGCAGGTATTTTTCCATGTCAATCTTGTCAAGCATGCAAACATATTTTGACTATAAGGTCTATTGGACATCCCTCTTTGTGCTATCAAAGCCAGTTTAACTTTTATGCTGACTGCAGGAGTTTGAATGCAATTTATTATGCAAAATGTCACGCATGCAGCAGTTTTTATGTAGGACAAAAACTGGATGCTGAAAGATCAAATGCTTCAACATGTTGCGGACATTCACAACAAAAAACTTTCACATGCTTTAGCTATCTGATTCTGGCTCTGCTCATTATTTTAAATTTACTGTTTAGAGTGCACTTTACGTACGATTAGAGGGGATATCAAAGATTACCTAATGTGCTGAACTTGGGTGGATTATTTTATTAAAAGCAGATTCGCCCCCTGGTTTGAATCATAATGTTTCTGTCAAACCAGTTTTACAAGCACAATGCCTTAAAGCATTGATTTTATAATTTTTTATAATGGTCTTGCGAATGGTTTTGCCCTACCACTTCATGAATAGCCATGTGACCTGATTGCTTCTTCTGATTGGGTAACTTGTACTTTTAACAGTGCTGCAGTTGTATGGAGTGTTATGGTCTGAAGAAGCGTCCTCCAGCCATGAAAGCGCTTACCTACCTTTTACTTTTTAGATTTTTTATAAAAGTTTTATACGTGTCAGCCGTGATGGTCAAGCTTGTTTTTACCCTTTAGGTGTTGGCTACTTGTTCTACTACAGCTGTTTGCATTCACTTCAAGTCTGTAACAATGGAGTCTGACATCCTGGGCAATACACCTGTATGACATGCTTCAGTTGTCTTATAAAAGATCACAATTGTAGACAAAAAGGATCCCAATTTCACCTGGCAGTGTTGCTACAAATATAATACACATAACCATATATGACAAATGCTGGAACCATTCTGCAGGAATAAACATTAATAAATAATTAAGCTTTTTTACCTCCTTCAATTTATACACAGAAGGGTGCATAGGCACCTCGCAAAGGTGTACCTACTGCAAGTAACACAGATGCCAAGAACTGGAGTCTGTGCAGTCTGACTGGAAAAAGAGGCTGAAAGGCTGATGCTTCAGATGTCCTGAAGAAGGCAACTAGTGAGCCTAGAGTGAGAAGCAATGGAATTTTGATGAGGTCTTTGTGATCTGAAGGAGAAGTCACTAAGTTAGGCATCAACAATCAACCCCTATATCACTAGGTGGGTTGCAAACTGGCTCACAGGTAGAACCCACAATGTGAAAGTAGTGGAGTCCAAGTCAGACTGGTGACCACTCATGAGTTGAGTCCCACAGGGTTCAGTCCTGGGTCCTCTCCTGCTTGATATCTACTTCTCTGAAGTCCAGGCCAACACGAAGGGACTCTGGCTGACAAAGCACGCAGATGATTGCAAGTTGGAAGCTATTATTAACTCCCCAAGTGATGTTGACATCCTACAGAAAGGCCTCACTGAGACCAACGACTGGTGGCAGAACCATGGCCTTAAGCTCAATGCCAAAAAATGTGTTGTCATCCCCTTTGGGAAAAAGCCAGTTCCCATGAATTACCACATCGATGGTAGTCCACTGAACACAGAAGGCGTTATAAGAGATCTGGGAACACAGGTTGACAGCAACCTCTCTTTTGACCACCACATTGGCACTGTGGTCAGAAAGTCCTCTCTGGAAGCTTCCTCTCCCTGGAAGATGTTGACATCTGTGAAGTCACAAAAAGGCTCAAGGCCAAAGAAAGCACCTTAGCTTTGCAAGGCTACAAAGCCTTCCACACTTTCAGACTGCAAATTGAAGGTGTGAGAACCAAAGTAGGTGGAGCATTTATCTTCATTAAAGATAATTACACCTCTTGACTGGTTAGACAAAGTTCTATGGAGCTAATCTAAGTCCAAATTACCATGGGTAAGACCCCCCCTTCAGGTCGTCATCAGTTATGAGTCCCCTTCCATGAACAAAGATGCCCACACAGCCTATTTAAACCTACTTGGGACAACTAAGGTACAACCTAACACCCTAGTCATAGATTACTTCAACTGTCCATCCTTTACTTGGGAAACTTGTACAAGCCCAAATTCACTCACACAATAGTTCCTAAACTATGTTAACTCAAATGCCCTGGAACAAATAGTGCACCACTCCACAAGGGCTGCAGTATTCTAGACCTGGTCTTCACCAATGTGAGTGACCGATGCAACACCTCAAGTGTAGGGCCTGCACTGGTTAAATCTGACCATAAATCAGTCATTTTTGAAGTAGTAATAGCACCAGAATTCCCCAAAGCAGAAGCCAGGCTAAAATACTTTATAGCTAATTGTACCCACCTAAGAGAAGGTATAATTTGCTTCCAAGCTCCATTTTCCAAAGACGGCATTAATGGCTATACTAAGGTGTAGACTAATGCCCTATGTAAACATCTACACAAATGTATAGACACAGCCATGCTGGATAGGATTAAAGCAAAATCCTCAAGAAAAAAAACAAACCATCCTGGTGGACGTCTAGCATTAATAAGTTATACAACAAGCAAAGGAAGCTGCTGTCTAAAAATACAAAAGTGAGATTCCAGAACTGGAAGAGCACCCTTCTCAGCCTAAACAAACAAATAAAACAACTCCTAAAATCTTCAAAGAGCAACTATGAGAAACATTTTGCAACCATAGCCAAGGATAAGCATAAGGCTTTCTTCACCTACCTTCACAACTTAAATGGTGGTAATCAGATGTGTGCCGAACTAAGTGTGGATGGCATCACATGCTGACCATGTGGAAATTGCAAACCTGCTTGCAGACAGGTTTGGCGAAAATTTCACACCCACTATCCCCCCCCCCCCAAGCATACCAAAAAACATGTCTTCATCATCTCTTCCTCCCTGCATCTCCAAAGAGCAAGTCATCAATGCTCTCTCCAAGGCTAAGAGCACACCCTCCATGGGACCAGATGGCATTCTGGGCTGCATTCTTAATGTTCTAAGACAAGACCTAGCTACTCCCTTAGATACTCTATTCAGCCACAGCCTGAGTACTGGCTTTGTCCCCACTGAATGGAAAACAGCAACTGTTATCCCCTTCCACAAGGGTGGCACTGCAACAGACCCAGGTAATTACAGACCCATGCATTTAACCAGACTCATCTGTAAGGCAATGGAATGAATCATCATAGACCTCCAAAATAAGGATATAGGTGACCTCCAAACCCTGGATCTGTCCCAGTTTGATTTTATCAAGTGCAGGACATGCCAGCTAAACCTGGTCGACTTCTTTGAGAATGTGACCAGAGCCATAGATGGAGGGCAAAGCCATGCATACAACCTGTCTTGACTTGGCCAATGCCTTCGACACTATCTCACATTCGGGTATCATTGACAAATTAACCCAGTTGAATATCAACCCCTGTGTTGTCAGATGGGTTGAAAACTGGCTCACAGATTGATAACACTCAGTCAAAGTGGGAAACTTTACCTCTACCAGCAGACTTCTTACCAGTGGGGTTCCACAAGGGTCAGTGCTGGGCCCCTTCTTGTTTGGCATATACTTATCAGAAGTCCAGGCCAAAAAGTAGGGGCTGTGGTTAACCAAGTCTGCAGATGACTGCAAATTAGGTGCCATCATTGAACCCGCAGTGATGTCAGCGTACTTCAAATGGTGCTTACACAGACCAGTGACTGGTGCCAAAGCCATGGTCTTAAACTAAATGCTAAAAAATGCATCATCATTCCCTTTGGTAAAAACAATGGCCTTGCTAATTATAACATAAGAAATAATACCCTAATTATCAATTCAGTAGTGAGTGACCTGGGAACACAAGTTGACTGTGACCTCAACTTTGACCGCCATGTGTCTACTGTGGTGAGGAACGCATTCTACTTTGCGCATCTGATTAACAAAGGCATCACCTCAAGATTAAAAGAGGTTATGACTCCCCTGTACTCATCCCTCATCAGGACTGTTATTGACTATAATGCTGCCTTTGGTATGTACAATACCAGACATCTGCACCAATTTGAGAGACCTCAGAGATTTCTAACTAAGAAAATTCAGGGTCTCCAGCATGTATCTTATACTAACAGACTGAAGTCACGGTCACTCTACACAGTAGCATGTAGACTACTTAGAGGTGACTTGTGTCTGATTTACAGGGCTATCTCTGACCCATATCTAATGGAAATGCTACACAACCATGTCAAGTGGGACTAGAATCACCCGTTCCAGGGACCTCAAGTCTAGCGTGCAACATACACATGACCTGCTGGAGACACAGATACATCTCTCAGAGGTTGCCACTCCTCTGGAATAGGTGCCCAATCCATATCAAGCAGAGCACCTGCATGACCCTGTTTAAGTGCCACCTGGACAACTGTATGGGAAACCGTAAACTGGGATTGCCCCAGCTTCTCTGTTGGGCATGAGTAGTCCTTGCTAGAAAAACCTTGAGCATAGATGATATCTCTCCTCCAGTATTATACTGGGATTCAATAACTAGGCTTTTAATTACCCTCAGGTCAGGAGTTTAGTAACATCCTATGAACCTATGAAGCATGATGAAACACTTTGACATTGATCCAGACAGATTTCTGATGTTCAGAAGAGATTACTACAATCAATTGCAGATGGGTACCCCTCCCCCTTCCCCAGTCCCTCCCATGTATGAGGCTTTCCAGGGCACCTTTCAGTCCAACCCTTCTGCACCTGTTTCTCAACCATGAGCTCCTAAGAGACCAAACTGGTTTTACAAGGTCCCTGATGAATTCAAATACCTGTATAAGAACCCTGTGGCAGACTCTTCTGCAGTACCTCTTGCTTCAAATAAGCTCTCCAAGCTTCTGCCCATGCCAGTGCCCTACCTACTGATAAAGATAATAGGACTATGGATAGATGGGGGAAGAAGGTTTACACCTTTGCTACCCTTCTCTTTAGGGCAGTTAATTACCAGACTCAAATGGCAAAGTGTTTGATTTATGTTTTTAACTCCTTAAAGTTATCTTAATCTTTCTACAGTAGAGTCTAAGCAATGGATGCAAAGCTTGCTTTCTCAGGAAGCTCAGATTGCCAGAAACAGCATTAGGTGCTGTTACCATGGTGAGGATGATGCTTCTAGTATAGCTGCCAAAGGATCTCTTATCTGTAGATGTGCATGGCTTTGTAGTCATCCTTTGCTTGAGGAATTTAAATCAAAACATTTTAGATTTGCCCTTGGACAAAGACTTATTATTTAGCCCTCAGCCAGCCAGTCTGTTCAAAACACTCCAAGACCATGAAGACTACAGATAAAGCCTACTCTCTTCAGTCTCTAGATACCATAGGACCTACCCAGCTAAATCTACTCCTTTATTAGACAGGATCTGAGGATAGCTCAGAAGGACCCAGGAAAAGATGCTCCAAAAAATCACAAAGGTAACCTCCATCTGTGAGGCCACCCTTTGGAGGCTGAAACTTGTGACCACCCTACCGCATCCCCCCATCCTGAATCCATTACTCTTCTTTCTTAAAAGTTGTTGCATGCCCTTGCCAGGTGGGAAGCTATTGCTACAGATAAGTGGGTCCTTTCCATCATCGGGGATGGCTATGCCATGTCTCGGAAGACATTCCCCCTCTGAGAGGTGTCTCACTGCCTCCTCCAAATCAAATATACCTTCTGACTCCCATTATTTAAGACCTCTTGAATCAGGGAACATTTGAGCAGGTACCAAAAGAATGGGAAAAGGATTTTATACCAGGAGTTTCCTTGTCCCAAGGAAACAACAGACCTATCCTAGACTTGTCCATCCTGAACACTTACCTGAAGGTACCATCATTCAGAATGCTCTGTCTTAAGATGCTTCTACCTTTCATCCTCCTACAGACTTTCTTAGACTCTTTGGATCTCAAGGATGCCTGCCTGCACATTCAAAATCATCCCTCTTGCTGGAGATTACTCAAGTTTTCCTCTGGCTCCTCCCATTTTTCAGTTTACTGCTCTGCATTTTTGGTCTTACCACAGTCCCAAAAGTGCTCACAAAGTGACTAGCACCTGTAGTAGATTTCTGCCACACTCAAGGAATTCAGATTTTCCTCTTCCTGGACAACCTTCTGATCCAGGCTGTTTCTCCAGACCTTCTTCAGCATCATCAGTTCAACCTCCATCTTCTGACTGGTCTTGGTTTCACTATAAGCTACCATAAATCTGACTTGGTTCCTAAGCAGGACCTAGTGTTTCTATGTTGCAGGCTGGATGCACAGAAAATGCATGCCTTTCTGCCTCAGGAGAAGGCTCTCGGCCTGTCCATTTACTTCCAGGACCTCTCCTCTACAACTCTCTGCTGTGCAATGGAGATGCTAAGGAATTTGGGATTCATGGCAGCCACCATTCCTTTGCTCCCACTGGCCAGACAACTTATTAGGAAAATTCAGTGGTACCTGAAGTCTTTGTGGTCCTAGCACTGTCACCCTATGGATACCCTGATTTCCTTTCACCCTTGTCTCAAGAAGGAGCTTATGTGGTGGAAGGGACAGGTCATCCTCAACCAAGGATTACCTTTTGCACCACCTCTTCCTTCTCTTCAACAGGTTCACATGGATGCCTTGATCAAGTCATGGGGGCATGGACAGGATCACACAGAGTGCAGGGGAAATGACAGCCATGGTTTCTGAAGAAGATCTACCTGAAAGAAATAAGGGCTGTTCTGCAAGATCTTTAGATTTTCACCCACACTTGGAGACCAAGAATGCTCTAGATATACACAGACAGCACCACAGTCATGTGGTAAATAAACAGGGAGGTAACCAGCTCTTACCAACTTAGCAGTAATCTTAGCACAAAGAGGCTTGGAACGTGACAACACAAATGAAAAACATGCTTCCAGCCACATACATCCCCTTTCAGGACAGTGTGCTAGTAGACTGCTTAAGTTGCTCTTTGGAAGACCACCAAGAGTGGACCTTCAACAGAGAGGTCTTCCACAACATCACACTTTAGTCTGGCAGTCCTCAAATGGACCTCTTTGTTTAGCCAAGCAACCACAAGCTCCCCCAGTTCTGCACCAAGGACCATTGTCCCACAGCCTGGAGGACAAATGCCTTCTCTTTCCAGTGGACATGGAAGTTCCTCTATTACTTCATTCCCCTGCCTCTCCTTCTAAAAAATCTTCTCAGAGCACAAAGGGAAGCACCCAAACTCCTCTTACTGGCTCTATTTTGGCTGCAACAGCAAAAGGGAATTACAGAAAGATTCCTCTGCATTCAGACCTGATTAGTCAGCATCACTTCTCCACCCCAATCTAAAACCTGTCAGCCTAATCCTATGGATAATAGGATTTTTATCCCTCAAAGACATCTCGTCTCACAGAGGTGGTGCAAGTCCTGCAACACGCAAGGAGATCTACTACCAGAAAATCTTACAAGGCTAAGTTGAAAATTTTTTTCTGGTGCTGCAAGATCCACTCTAGCACAGATCTCCACAGTGCTGCAATACCTCTGAGAGCTTCTTCAACCAGGCTTGGCCTACTCATCTATAAACGCTAATTTGTCTGCTATCAATGCCTGCCTCCCTTTTAGCCCTCAACTTGTGGCTAGGCCAGAGGTCAAGCTTTTCCTCAGGGGAGTTATGAATCTTAATCCCACAAGGAAACTCATCTCTTCTTGGGATTTAAATTTTGTGCTAGAAAAGCTTAATGCTGCCTCTCTTTGAACCAGCTTCTTCTGCTTCTCTGAAATACTGTACTTAGAATACCATATTCTTCTTGGCCCTCACTTCTGCCAGGAAGGTTTCTGACCTACATGCATTCATGCCCATTCCCTGTTTTCTCACTTTCCACAGAGACAGAGTGAGTCTCTGTGCTAACCCATCCTTCATGCCTAAAGTAATGAATGAGCTATCTCTTAATCAGACTGTTCATCTTCCCACCTTCTTCCCCATTCCCTAAAATGGGGGGGGGGGATTTTATATTGTCTGGACAATTCACAGACAACATAGAGTTTACCTGGACTAAACTAAAACCTTCAGACTGACCATTTATGGCTTCTGTGATGGGACAGCCAGTCTTCAAAAAAGTATTATAGCCTAGATTTCTAAGGCTATTACTTTCTGCTACTCACACCATGGTAAGACCATACATTGATGCCCTAAAGCACATTCTACTAGGGTAGTCAGTTCATCATAATCTTTTCGCAAAGGAACGGACTCCAGGTCTATCTTGGAGGCAGCCACGTGGTCCTCTGTACACACCTTTACCAAACACTGCAAAATTGATTAATTCTCCAGGTGTAGGACAACCTTTGCTATGAATACTGCAACAGTGACTTCAGTCAGGACATAGTACAGTTGTATAAGAACTTACCATAACAGTAGATGTCCTACTGATCACTGTTGTATTATGCCATCTCACTCTCCATCCACTGTTTTCTTACACATTTCCATCTTCAGTTGTCTCTCCCCGTCAGTTCTAGCCCTTGGTCTCTTACATAGTTATGAGAGAGTTTTCTTAACTTGAGCTACATCCCTCCTAGCTGACCAGTCTCCTATCTCAGTATTCTTCAGGCCACTGGCTTGGAGATAGTTTGAATATCCATGCTAATACTTAGATCTTTACACACTAATGCATACAAGCTGATGTCACATGGATGCATGGCTTAGGGAAGATAAAGTTTTGGTATCCTGGTCAGACATCAACAGTGACAACCCATATATCAGGAATACTGCAACAGTGATCAGTAGGACATCTACTGTTATGGTAAGGTCTTCTACAACTGCAGTGTCTTTATCTCCGTAAGCAGCAAAATATATGTGAAGCATTGTTGATAATAAACCAACCCTTAATGCAAGTAAAAGTTAAGGTTCGTTTCCATAATTCTTTCTTTTCCTGGAACATAGCCTCCTGCTTTTTATATATGATGGTTATACGTTTTTCAGTAGCCACACTTAACATAAGCAGAAACTTCACTCATACAGTGTATAACAAATGTGGTACCATGTTAACAAGCATGAGCATGCAGAGTAGCTGTGACTTAAAAAAATTTACTTAGTTCGGATAATTTTACTGTATTTGTGTTTCTTCCAACTTTATTATTGTATTTTGCTTTTACTGCTTGTTAAAAGTGTTCAATTGCATTTATTCTGCTGCATTTATTACTGCTTGTTAATAGCCTGATTAAATTGTAACTGTTACTCTAAACCTCTTTGTTTTGGCTTAAACACTTGGGCTTCAGGCCAGTTATTTTATATTAAGAAGGTTTGTAGTCTACACTCTTGTGAGAGGAGAGGATAGCTTCTGCCATTCTGAGCTGGGAATTGTTGGTGAAAGCTTATTGTGACTGCTGTTCTAAGTGTCCTTGTTCTGGTTTAAACACTTGGATTCCAAACCAGTTATTTTACATTAGGAAGATTTGTGGTCTAAACTCTTGTGGCAGAAGAGGATAGCCTACACCCTTCTAAGCTGGGAATTGCTGGTTGAAGGCTTATTGTGTATATTATACTGAAAGTGACTTAGTTCTGGTTTAAGCACTTGGGCTCCAAACCAGTTATTTTACATTAGGACATTTTGTGGTCTAGTCTGTTGTGGCGGGAGAGTGTAGTCTTTGTTCCGGTTTAAGCACTTGGATTCCAGACCAGTTATTTCACATTAGGAAGGTTTTTGGGCTACACTCTTGTGGGAGTATTCTACTGAATTGCTACTTTATTTAAACTGTTTTTGCTATTGTGACTGTGATTTTCTGCACTTTGAATTTCTAGTACTTTTGTATTTTATAGCATAGTATAGATTCAGGGTTGCTGAATCTAAACTGTTTGGTATCACTTGAGCACTAAAGCCAGCCATCTTACATTAAGAAGGCCCCCCTGCACCCTTCTAACAGAAGTGTGCAGCCTAGGACCAATTTGAGTTGGGGATTGCTGGAATAAGGCTCAGTCTTGGGCTTCCCCATTGGTTACTTTGTTTTAAAATCCTTTACTTCACTTGTATTTAAGACTCACATTTACACATAGCTGTGCATCATGCAACAGGGTTTAGCACAGCTTAGTATAGCCATGCATAGAAGCAAATGCTTAGAAAGACAATTTTCCCTAGATATCTGCTAGGGAACCCTCCTAAGCTCCCCTGCTTCACTGTGCACAACACAGCTGTACACTGCCACCCAGCAAGCAACTCAGTTGTGCATTGTGAAACTTTGACAAGGGTTTCTACCCATAGCCCTCCATAGAATAGTAGCTTTTTGTTATTCTTACAGCAAAACCTGGTCCATCTAGTCCACTCCCTACTAGTTACAACAGTATATACCTGCCATAATGGGCAGTTTCCCATGATTTCTCCAGCCAGCCTGATTGGCATGGGCTTCCTGAATCAATGTAGCAATTTGCCTCATGCGTACTGACAACCAATTACTCCTAAACAAGCAAATACAACATGTGAGAGATGCATCTATACTATTAATTTGGAATCAATTCTCTCACATAACAACAAACCAGATAAACAGTTTGTCAGCACACACACTTCATATCGTGCACATAAGCTCGCAACAAATTAACCCACATACATGGAGGTACGTAAAGATCAGAGACTTCCCAAGTGCAAACCTGCTGCACACATTGCAGACCCAGCAGTATCCCCTACACATAATACACACAACAGTGTCTTAGCCAATAAGCCTCTAAGACAAAAAAAAAAAAAAAAAAATCTCTTGATCATAGTTGACTCCATAGTGAAACACAAAGATGTCCCCTTCATCAGGCTGGACAAGGAGAAGGTCATGGTCAGCTGCCTGTCAGGTGCCAGGATCCATCAAATCACACACATTCAAATCTATCAAGAAGTACCATTATGACTCTGTCATAGTTCATGTTGGAGTGAATGACTTGAGATGTACTTCACTGGACTATATGAAGAGAGACATGACTGAGCTCTCAGATTATGTGCCGCAGGCAGCTATGTCCCTAGCCCTAAGCAGTATTCTATCTTCACCCAGGATGATGCCTCAATATGAACAAAAAATGATTGACTTCAACGATTGGTTTAGCTTCTGATGTCAATCCAGGGGGATCCAGTATCTGTCAGCTTGGGAAGATATGGTCAACAGATCACGCTGCTTTGCCAGAGATGGTCTTCACCTGTCACCTTTTGGCTTTCAGTTACTGGCAAAGGTACCTGCCTCCACTATAGTGCTTTTTTAGGCAATGTCATAACAACAGAATTCCTGATGTAAAAAAATCCACTAGAGACAAACTCAAGGTTATGCTGCTTAATGCTAGGAGTCTAAATCAGAAAGTGCACTCACTGGAACACACTTACCTTGGAAGATGCTGATGTCTGTGCAGTCACAGAGACATGGTTCAAGGCAGCAGAGAGCATCCCAGCTATTCAAGCCTACAATGCCCTCCACATGTTCAGATCTCAAAACTAGTTGAGAGAACCAAAGGTGGAGGTGTATACATCTTCATTAAAGACAAATACACTTCAAGACTGGTCAAACAGTACAACTTCATAGAGCTACTCCAAGACCAACTAACTGTAGGTAAAACCTCCTTCCATATCCTTGTTAGCTATATGTCCCCCACCATGAACCACGAGAACCACTCTGACTACCTGGACCTACTTGAGTCACTCACTATACTACCAAATGCCTTGGTCATGGGTGATTTCAACTATCCTTCCATTAACTGGGAGTCATATATCAGCACAAACACACTCGCCCTCAGGTTCCTGCACTTTGTTAATACAAATGTTCTGGAACAGATAGTCTGCACCCCCACAATGGGCTTGAATGTCTTAGACTTAGTACTCACCAACACAGGGGGTCTCTGCACTATTCCCTGTGTGTTGCCTTCCCTGGTAAGGTCTGATCATAAATCAGTCTCATTCGAAGTAACAGTCATCTCTGACCCCCCCCCCCCCCCAGGGCAAAGAGGATGAAAAATTTCTCCAGCGTAAACTATAGCCTCCAAAGCGATGACATGAATAGTTTCAAGCCCCCTGCTACCACTGTCAGCAATGACTCCTATACAGAGATGTACACAAATGCCCTGTATAAACCCTTATACAAATGTATAGACTCAGCTGTATCTGAACAGATCAGAACAAGGTCCTCACAAAAAAAACAAGTCACTCTGGTGAACATCAAGCATAAGTAGGTTATACAACAAGAAGAAAAAAATAATGTCCAAGAACAAGAGGGAACTGACTCAGCAGAGGAAGGACACCCTCCACAGCTTGAACTAGCAAATTATATATCTTGTAAAGTAAAGCCAATTAGGAAACTAAACTAGCATCCCTAGCTAAGGATAATAACCAAGCATTTTTAGCTATGTCAGAAATCTAAAAGGAAAGGCCCAGCTTTGTGCTGAGCTAGTAGTGGATGGTACCACACATACTGACCCTGAGTGCATCACCAAACTGCTAGCAGACAGAGTTGGTGTAAACTTCACTCCCCTGTCTCCACCAGACATACCACAAGGCATACCTATTACCAGTCCTCTACCTAGTATCTCTAAAGAGCAGGTCATAACCGCACACCCCATGACCAAAAACACAGCCTCTGTGGGACTGGATAACATCCCATGCTGCCTACTAAATGGTCTAAAACAGGACCTAGTGGAACCACTTGGCACTCTCTTCAACCATAGTGTAAGTACTGGCTTTGCCCCAGAGTGGAAAAGAGCAACAATAGTTCACTTGTACAAAGGGAGCCCATCAACCAACCCTGAGAATTGTAGACCCATAAGCCTAGTCAGGCTTATCTGCAAGGCCATGGAGAGAATCATCATGGACCTTATCAACAAAAACATAGGTGACCTACAAACTCTTGGCCCAACCCCAATTTGGCTTTGTTGAGAGGATATCATGCTTATTAAACCTGGTGGACTCCAAGAATGTCACCAAAGCCCTGGATGAAGGCAAAACAGTACATACAGCCTATTTTGACTTAGACAAGACTTTTGACACAATTCTTCACTCAGGCATCATTGAGAAACTCACCCAGCTGAGAATTAACCCATATGTCCCTAGATGGGAAGCCAGATGGCTCACTAACAGAACTCATACAGTCAAATTGGGGATTCCACCTCTGCCAGCAGACCAGTTACCAGTGGTGTCCAACAAGGATCTGTACTGGGCCCCCTACTGTTTGTAATCTATTTCTCAGAAGTCCAGGTAAAAATAGATGACCTATGTCTTACCAAGTTTGCCGATAACTGCATACTGGGTGCAATAATTGATCCCCAATGATTCTGACATACTACAAAAAGAGCTTACACAGACAAATGATTGGTGCCAAAACCATGGACTTAAACTAAACACAAACAGATGTGTTATCATCCCTTTCAGCAAAGGGGAAGTCCCTGCAGATTAAAATATTAACAATAACCCCCTTAGCTCAAATCCTATGGTGAGGGATTTGGGAACACAGGTTGATAGAAACCTTGACTTTGTCACCATGTGTCCACAGTGGTAAGGAAATCCTTCTACATTGCACATCTCATAAGTAAGGGCATCACATCCAGAGCTAAGCATGTTATAACTACCCTGTACTCATCCCTCATTAGACCACTAGTAGAGTACAATGCTCTCTACTGTATGTACCTCACCAGACACCTGCAGCAGCTGGAGAGACCTCAGAGGTTTCCCAGCAAGACAATATGGGGCCTTCAACACATGACCTACATAGACAGACTGAAGGCCCTGTCACTGTACTCTGTATCTTATAGGCTGCTGAGAGGCAACTTGTGCCTGGCCTACAGAGCAGTGTCAGATTTTGCCGTAATGGAAATGCTGCACATCCCCAAGTCAAATGGGACAAGATTCAGTTGCTCTAGGGATCTTAACCTAGCCTGCAACATTAACAGGACATGCTGGAGAGACAGATATGTCTCCCAGAGATTGCCACTCTGGAACAAACTCCCAATTCACATAAAACAAAGCTCCTCAATACCCCTATTTAAGTGTAATTTAGACAAATGGATGGGAGACTGTAAATTTACCCCAGGGGCATCACCTATGTCCCTTTTGGATAAGTGCAGTCAGTGCTGATCATAGACTTGCGCTGGAAATATAGACCATACAACACTTGGTCAATAAGAGAGCAAGATTATAACATGGCTAGGCTTATAAACATCCTAGGGCCAATAGCCTAGTAACCTCCTATGAGCCTATATCACAGAGCCACCTCCTTTAAGTCAGATCATCACAGAGAGAGAGAGAGAAGACTCAAGTATTTATTATATGTTGGAGTTATTCTAAAAAATTGATTTTTTTTAAATAATCCCCACTGTATAACAGTACCAAATCATGGCAAGGGTGTGGCAATTGCATATATTTAGCAATGGTTGGGACTCTAGCTTGGCCAGGTAGGGTGCACCCTTGTGACTTAGCAATGTTTCCCCTATATGTAAGTAAAATATGATTCATGATACTCTGTGCTACGGTGTGAACAAAATATTACCTACATGGTCCTATGATTTATTACCATATTGGAAACTGAACGATTTAAGAACCTGAAAAAAGTTCACCGATGTTCCCCACATTTCACCTTTTTCAGCATGCCTGTTGGTAGCTAGTGTAACATCTACTATAATGTTATGTAAGTGGCACTAAAGCCCAGCACCTTTTTTGTGAAACTCAAACCAATAAATGCAGATGAGTTATCCCACAAACACATGGGGATTTCTTGTCACATTCAGATCTCATTGGTCTTCCTGCCCAAGCATTTCATAGAAATAAGTAACCTTATAAGATAATGACTTATAACGGCTACAGAAACCAAATATTATGCATATTTTCTTCAGTATACTGCAAAAGTATATAGAGATGACTTAATCTGGCTTCAGTTTCTTTTAACTTTGCGATTTACCTTAAGCAGTTTACTGTTTTCTTGGGATGATGCAGTGAATTTGTTCTACAACTTTACCAAGGTCTGTTCCATGAATCTAGCACCATTTACATAAAGAAAATTCAATTGTAACAGCATATGGCTGAAGTGACCCCCCCCCCCCCACACACACACACCTTTATAGTAACTGTCTGAGTTATATTGCCCACTTTGTGTATTCCGTGGCTGAATTTTTTTCTGAGCAGTAATGAGATGTGAAATAATACCAGATCCCAACTTAGTATGGCTCTTCCAGTCATCCAGGTTATGTTTAAAACAGGACATGGAGCTACTGTGGTGCACCTCTAAGAAGAGTCTGTTCCAAAATAGTATTCTGTGCCAAAGTTATGTATCTCACCAATGGGTCCCATTTTTGTTTCAGTGGTAGTCTAGTTCTGTAGAGCCAGTGTTTAGGGTAGTATTAGTTTTGGTGATGTTTAGGAGGTTGCATAGGACAGGCTCTTTCAAGGCTCGGTAGGTAAGGCAAAGATCTCTCAGTAGTCAGTAGAGAGTAGCAAAGAAGAGGGAGAGCGCTTTAAAGGTGGTCAGGGTAACTCAAGCACGACATGCCCTTGATGTCTTTTTCTTAAGGAAATACAGTGATTTCTCAAACTGGGTCATCTGCCTAGCTAAGTACATACTAAAAGGAGTATTGCATTCTATTATTGGTCTTTTAATGGAGGAGTAGAGGGGACAATGACTTTCTTAGATCTAGAAGACATGCCCATGGTGATTAGTCTGGCTGTATAGAAGGATTCCCTAAAAACAATGTTTACAAAGGTCAAAGCTGACCAAGTTAATTTTAGGTGGGATGTCTCCAATGTAATAGGAACAGGAGTGCTGATGTTTTCCAAAGGAATCGGTGTTGCATTTTTCAGCATTTAGTTTGAGGCTGTGGTCCAAGTACCACTTGTTATCTTGAGTTACACCCTCCAGGAGAATACATAGGTCATCTGGGGAATTTATGACAGCTCTGAGATTACAGTCATTGGCAAGCATTGGCAAGCATTGTCAGCCACGGACCTTAGATGTCTGGTGTACCATCTCAGAAGTAGATAAAAAAGGCTAGTAGTCCCAGAACAAATCTGCAAGGGACACTGCTTGTAACTACTTATTTAGTTGAGAGCCTGCCAGCAGCACTAACAGATTGGATTGGGTTCTATGAGTGAGCAGTTTCGCTATACAGTAGGTAACATAAGGGTTTAAGGGTTTACAGTTTTGAGTTAGTTTAAAAGAAATTATGCCTAAGTGCAGAATGGTATTGAAGGCTTTGGCCAAGTCCAGGTATGTCATGTGAACCAATTTACCTGAGCCTAATGCTTTAGTGACTTGTTGAAAAAATACATCAGGTTTACAAGGCAGGATCTTTCTTCAATATACCCAAATTGGTTAGGGTCCTGGATTTCAAGAATATGTCCTTATTTATTGAGGTCCATAACAATATTCTCCATTGTGTTACAGGTAAGGCTGGTGAGACTGATAGGTCTATAATTGCCTGGGTCACTTGTGCATACACCCCCTGCATTGGTATGACTACAGCAGTTCTCCATGGGTAACTTGTGCATACTCCCCCTGCATTGGTATGACTACAGCAGTTCTCCATGGGTCACATGTGCATACTCCCCCTGCATTGGTATGACTACAGCAGTCCTCCATGGGTCACTTGTGCATACTGCCCCTGCATTGGTATGACTATAGCAGTCCTCCATGGGTCACTTGTCCATACTCCTGCATTGGTATGACTACAGCAGTTCTCCATGGGTCACTTCTGCATACTTCCCCCTGCACTGGTATGACTACAGCAGTCCTCCATGGGTCACTTGCGCTTACTCCCCCTGCATTGGTATGACTACAGCAGATGTTCTTCGTGTTTCACTGTTGCAGTCATTGCATTTGGGTAATCTGCTGGCAGGTTGCCCTCAGTCGGCCTGAATAACAAAGTCTTGGGTCCTGCGTCAGTTGCTGTCTCCTCTTCCATGACATCAGGATACAGGGGTACAAAACATGCAGCCGACGCCATTTTATTCAGTCTTTCTTGCCGCGTGGTGCCCGAAGCAGAAGCAGTTCGCAAGTGCTGGTCGGCCGACTCCTAAAATTTTTGTATTCGAGTTTCAGAACCGAAGTCTTCAATTAAAGCTGAGTACCCAGTTGGGGAAACTTTTTCTTGCTCCTTACCGATGTCAGTAAAAGTTAATAATTGCATTACTTGCAGGAAGCAAATACCTCATAAGGATTTTCATTTGTACTGTATTCCTTGCCTAGGCCCAGATCATAACATGCCTTGCTGTCGGTTTTGTGCTAGATTTAACCAACGCACTATTAAGCGTCAGTATATTTTTGCTTCAGAATATTTTGGATCCGGATTTAATTACCCTGAAATGTTGTCGGATAGCAATCCGACTACCAGAGTTCACAAAAAACGCAAAGAAAAAGACAGAGACAGAACGTCGAGATCCAAAACCGATGACAAAGCTTCTCCTAAGCCAATCGTGGGTTCGCTGGTACACAGTGAGGCGCTTTTGCAGCCCCTGATACCTGCTACTTTTGAGTCGCAGGCCTCTACCGAGACCCATGCGGAGTCCGGTATGCCATGAGATTCTCAGGCTATTGAACCCGTGGATGTCTCTCCTTTGGATGGGTCTGGAGACGCTGAGCAGGCACCGGCTTCTGAGGGTGTTTTCAGGCCTCAACATTTTTATATAAAACTGATGCCAGCTTCAAAAACAAAATCAAAAACAATTTCTAAGTCTAAAAAAATGACGCATGAGCCATGTGCTCAGGCCTCTATGACTAAAGTACAGATGATCAAAATGGCTGAGGACTTAATTACCTTGATCAGTGCTTCCCAACCCCTCTGCTAAGAGGTGTAGGCAAGATACTGATTATGAATCTTCAGATCAGGTTTCTATTTCTTCTGATTCCTCTTCTGATCAGGAATTTTCTATACCACCCTATGAGGATTCAGATGCAGAAGAATCCATCCCATCTGCATCTCCTCCTAAGGATTATTCTTTTGGAGAAACCTTGCATACTTTAAGGGAACATTTTCATTGGGAGAGTCAGGATTTCTCTGAATCAAAAAAAAGTTTTAGGGATTTCCTCCTTCTTCCTCAGCATAGGCCTTTGGCTATACCTCCTGTATTATATATTGTTGATGATGTGTTTTCGGAATCAAGCATGGCTCCTGATTCCCTACTTCCGGCTCCTAGTAAGCCAGACAGATATTACAGGGTTCCTGACTCCCACAAATTTCTATTCAAAAATCCTGCTGTTGATCCTGAAACTATCTCACAGGGTCCCAAAGGTGTAAAGGCCTCTACAACCAAAAATCCTACCCCCTCTGATAGAGATTCCAGGGTGCTGGATAGATGGGGAAAGAAGGTTTATATGTCTGCAACCTTGGCAATTAGGGCCTTAAACTGCCAGTTTCATATGCTTAAATATCAACAGCATGTTATGGGCCTATTGAAACAGAAAATGATGTTGATTTCTGATTGTGTGGAAAATAAAGAATTGCAGGAATTATTGCATACAGCACAACAGGTTGGAAAGCATACTTTGCAATGTGGTTTTGATTCTTTGGAGGCCTCTTGCAGGGCTGCAGTTACTGGATCTGTGATTAGAAGGCATGCCTGGCTCAAGGAGCAAAATCTGCTTGATCATGTTAAAGCTAAAATGTTGGATGCCCCTTTCCTGGTACCCAGAAAAGACAATGCCTAGCATCCAATACTGGACTTATTGATTTTGAACATGTTCCTGGACATTCCAAAATTCAAAATGCTAACTTTACAACAGCTACTGCCTATGCTGGGCAAGAACACTTGGTTAGTGACTCTAGACTTAAGTGGCATACCTGCATATCCCGATAAGGGAATCATGCAGAAGATACCTCCACTTCCAGGCAGGTTTTATGCATTGCCAATTCTCTGCACTGCCCTTTGGCTTATCTACTGCACCCAGGGTCGTTACAAAGTGCCTGGCACCAGTAATTGCATTTTGCAGACAAAGAAGCATACCAATTTATCCTTACTTGGACTGTCTCATTCAAGCAGAAAACAAGGACATTTTTCTTTAACATCTGGTGTTTGTAAAAAGGCTTCTAACATGCCTAGGGTACACAATAAACGAAAAGAAATCACAGCTGGTACCCTCTCAAAAAATTACATTCCTGGGTGCAAGCTTGAATACAACTGCCCAGATGGCTTACCTTACGCCAGACAAACAAAGGCAACTGACTATATACTTCAAACAGATGGCAACAAAAACCCAGTTATCTGCAAGACACATTCTGCAGGCTTTGGGGTTCATGGCATTAGGCATTCTACTAATTCCATGTGCAAGACTGCATATGAGGAAACTTCAATGGTACCTAAAAAGTGTATGGAGTCAACATTGTCACAGTCTGGAAACAATGATTCCTCTCATTTCCTGCCTACAACAGAAGTTTCTTTGGTGGGCAGAGACATGCCACCAAAACAAGGAACTGTCATTCACTCTATCCCCCTGCCACCCAAACCCTTACTACAGATGCATCAGACTATGCTTGGGGGGCCCATCTGGCAGGGAGATGCATTCAGGGCATATGGAGCCCAAAACAAATGCATCTGCATATCAGCCAGAAAGAGATGCTAGCTGTTCAGAATGCCCTGTCAGCCTTCAAGGACTTACTTCATCCAGGACAACTACTGATAAAGACGGACAACACCACGGTTATGTGGTACATAAACAAGCAGGGGGGTACACATTCCTACCCCCTTTGCAGACTAGCCATGGCATTGTGGAACACAGTCTTGACTTACTAAGTACATCTTCAAGCTCAATTCCTGCCAGGAAAACAAAATACTCTGGCAGACGACCTAAGCAGAAATCTTATGGACCCGCACGAGTGGAAACTGGATCCACAAGTCTTCAGCATGGTAACACAGAAATGGGGGAGCCTATACATAGCTCTATTTGCCTCCCCCCAAAATTATCAACTGGACAAATTCTGCACAAGGACTTATCACAGACAAGCATAGAAAGTGGATGCCCTATCCTTCAGTTGGAAAAAACTATCAGTCTACACCTTTCCACCTCTGCCTCTTCTCTCCATGGTCTTACTAAAGGTCACACAGGAAAAAACAAAAATGATCCTAGTTGCTCCAGACTGGCCTCACCAGCACTGGTACCCAATTCTAAGGAATATGTCTCAACTCCCTCCTTGGAACTTGCCTCAAATACCTCATCTACTATTTCAGAAGAACAATCAAATTCTGCACAATCATCTCCAAACTCTGAACCTTGCAGCATGGCTGATCATGTAATTATTCAAACAACACCTCTCAGTAAATCTGTTATGGATGTTATTTTGGAAGCCAGAAGGCCTGGTACTAGAAAATCTTATGCTGATAAATGGAAAAGATTCTGTCCTTGGAACCAAGCACAAGGAACGGACACAGCAAAACCAAATATCCCTCAGATTTTACAATACTTGACTGAGATGCTTGACAAGGGCCTATCCTTCTCTTCAATAAAAATCCATGCCTCTGACATCTCGGATCATTACAACACGGAGCCTCCCATCTTTTCTCATCCTCTGCTAAAACAGTATCTTAGAGGGGCCAAAAATGTAAGGCCTCCCAGAAGATCACCAACTCCTGCATGGGACCTCAATTTTGTGCTGGAAAAACTCACCCTGCCTCCTTTTGAACCAGCAGCTACTGCAGATATAAAGTTTTTATCTTGGAAAACAGCTTTCCTTTTGGCAATCACTTCAGCAAGAAGGGTTTCATAACTACAGGCTCTCATGGCTGTGGAGCCTTTTATTACTTTTTACCCAGACAGGGTGTCCCTCAGGACCAATCCTTCCTTTATGCCTAAGGTGGTATCCAGTGTGGCTCTTAACCAAATTATTCACCTGTCAACTTTTTACCCAAATCTGCAAAACAAGGGGGAGCGGATTCTGCATTCACTGGACATACACAGACAGCTAAGATTCTACTTAAACAGGACCAGATCTCTAAGAAAGTCTGAGCAACTACTGGTGGCATTTGCTTCATTATCAGAGGGGAAGGCTATATCAAAGCAGACTATTTCTAAGTAGATAAGCCACTGCATTCGTTTCTGCTACTTGCATCATGGTAAACCTGTACCCAAGGGAATCAGGTCACATTCCACCAGAGGTGCCTCTACCTTAGCAGCCTTTCTCAGAGGAGTTCCAGCCAAAGACATTCTAGTAGCTGCTACTTGGAGCTCTGTTCATACCTTCACAAAGCATTATCATTTGTCTCTCTTCTCTAAATCCAGGGCAGGCTTTGCCACTGCAATTCTGCGGGGTCTTATAGCCGCTCCTAATGCTATTTAGTTTCATCCTCCCATCCATAGCTTTGGGATTCTACCCAAATGTAATGACTGCAACAGTGAAGAACATAGTACAGTTGTGTACACTTACCATAAATGTAGATGTTCGAGTGTATTCACTGTTGCAGTCCTGGTTACCCACCCACCATCCCCCTTTTCTATAACTTCTCTTTCCTTCACTATATTTTAAAGCCTTTGTGGTGTATTTGCTTTTAGATGAAGGTACAGTTTATGTTGCTAAAGGTGCATTTTCATATATTGCTGTTTGTTTTTTTATATATATATATATATATATATATATATATATATATTTTTTTTTTTTGCTCCCCACTTGGGGGGCACCTGACATCTGGGGCAAGAAAGACTGAACAAAATGGCATCGGCTGCATGTTTTGTAGCCCTGGCGACCTGACGTCATGGAAGAGGAGACAGCAACTGACGCAGGACCCAAGACTTTGTTATTCGGGCCGACTGAGGGCAACCTGACAGCAGATTACCCAAATGTAATGACTGCAGCAGTGAATACACTCAAACATCTATATTTATGGTAAGTGTACACAACCATACTTTCTCCATGATATGAGTCCAGCAGTGAGGCTGAGAGTGAGTAGATGCAAGAAGGAATTACCCAGACACTGTTTGGTGCTGACTAAAAGACAACATGGCACATTGTCATGGCCCATGGAGCTAGTGTTTTAGACTTGGAGAGAGCTCTTAGGACTTCTTTTGTGGTGCTTGGGGATGGCATAGGCATGCTAAGATACTGTGAGCAATTTGAGGAAATATGGGTAAAGTATGAGTTAAATTTGCCTACTAATATGTTGGCAATGTCAAAGGGAATTGAGTATGTGATGTTATTTTATATTCATTTTTTTAGCATTGCTGGCGAATATTTCTTAGGTTCCTGACATAGCTGAAGAGGACTTTATGGTTATCCTTGGCATGAGTGGCAATTCACAATTCATACTTGTTCTTGGAAGGTTTAATTTTTTTAAGTTCTTTGCTGCTTATTTTGAGCTCTTCTCTAACTGACAGTGTCTTAGGTTTGCTTTTATGGTCTTGGAGTTTCTTCCTCTTATTGTATAGTTTGTTGATATTGGGGTTTCACCAAATGGCTTTTGTTTTTAAGCTTCACATTATGTTTATATTTTATGAGGACTGAGGCTTCAATTGTAGCTTCAAGGTGGGCATAGAATTTACCTGCAAAAACTGCAGCATGCAAAAGAGGATGAGAAGGGTATTTTAATTTCTTCAGGTCATCAGTTAGCAGGAGTAGATTTGCTTTAGAGTAGTCTCTGAAGATGGGGGAATTTTGAAGTGGATCAGGTCTCACTCCTAAAGTAAATGTTATTGTACAATCGTTAGATTTGACCAGTGGTTTGGTAAGTGTGGGCTCTGGGCATACAGGGGCAATGTTTGTAAAGACCAGGTGTAATATTTGTAAGACCCTCATAAGGATTTGGGCTAGGTTGTTGAAGGAGTTGGCATTGATGAATTCCTGGAATCTATGAGCATACTAATTTGTGGGGTTGTAGGTTCCCAGGTTAATGAAGGGATAGCTAAAGTTACCTAAGCGGGTCATGTTCAGTTTTATAGAGAGGTATATCAGTTTGTTAAAATATGACTCATGGTCAGCTAATATCATAGAAGGGGTATGGCAGTTGGCTACTACGTGATACTGGGTTTTGTTTATCAAAAGAGAAATGTAGAGGAGTTCTAGGTCATTGTTCTGCATTACAAGTGTGGAAGTGAAATCATTTCTTAGGATCATAGATATGCCCCCACAAGCTACAATATCCAGTTCAGCTGTGAGTCTGAATAAATGTTGGGTATTAAAACCCTGTACTGCGGGGTCATTTCCCTGTTCTGAGAACCTGTTAAATAAGTACCCATTTATCGTATTTTCATGCCTGTTAGGATAGCAACTTTTTGTTTAAGCTTCTTTTATTGAGACATGCTACCTTTATATGTTTTTTTGTTGTGGCTAGCTATGTGGATAATTTAAGGAGGCTGATATTGCCTAAATATAGCACTACAAGGCAAGAAAAAGTCTTGGCCAATAATGGAAACTACAGACCCGTAAGTCTTACTAATCTTGTATGTAAAGCCATGGAAAGAATCATCATGGAGATGATCAATAGAGATATAGTAAACCTCGAGACACTGCACCCAACCCAGTTTGGTTTCATCAAGGGCAGATCATGCCTACTGAACCTGGTGGATTTCTTTGAGAAGGTCACCAAAGGAATGGATGAGGGAAAAATGGTTCACAACACCTACCTTGACCTGATCAAGACATTTGACACAATACCCCACTCGGGCTTTGTTGACAAACTCAAGAGGTTAGATACAAACCCGTATTTCACCCAGTGGATAGCCAACTGGCTCACAGACAGAACCCAGGAAGTCAGAATTGGGGAGTCCACCTCTACAAAGAGGCCAGTCACAAGTGGAGTCCCTCAGGGATCAGTCCTTGGACCCTTCATTTTTGGCATTTACTTCTCAGAAGTCAAGGCTGAAGTTAGTGGTCTCTGGCTGACTAAATTTGCAGATAATTGCAAATTAGGAGCTGCCATTGAATCTCACACTGACACAAATGTTCACCAGGAGGGGTTGACACAGTCAAATAACTGCTGCCAGAGCCATGGACTAAAACAAAATGCAATGCCAGGAAATGCATAATCGTATCCTTTGGGAAGTCATCCATCCCTGGTAAGTATCATATTGAAAACACACCCCTTAGAGTTGTCCCAGTAATCAGGGACTTAGGGACACACATAGATAGTAATCTAGCCTTTGATCATCACGTGTCCACAGTGGCGAGGAAATCATTTTATGTTGCACAACTTACTAACAAAGGTATTTCATCTAAGTCCAATGAAGTCATTGTTCCACTGTATTCAGCATTCATCAGACCTATCACTGAGTACAATACACCCTTTGGTATGTACCTACCCAGGCACATCCAACAACTGGAACATGCACAGGGGTTCCTCACTAAAAGAATGCAAGCAGTAAGTAATATGTCCTATGCAGACCACCTCAAGGCCCTATCCCTGTATTCTGTCTCCTACAGGCTTTTGAGGGGATATCTATGCCTGGCATACAGGGCATTGTCAGATCCCATTCTGATGGACTTCCTGCATATCTACAAAACAAACAGTAGCAGAATTACCCACTCTAAAGACTCAAACCTTGCCTGTGATATAAATAGGACCTGCTGGAGAGATAGGTATGTATCCCAGAGACTACCCTGTCTATGGAACAGGCTCCCCATCCATGCGAAGCAGAGTTCCTCCCTAACCCAATTCAAGTGCAACTTGGACAATTGGATGGGAAACCGGAAAGTCATCCCTGGTTTGGCACCTATGTCTCTAATGGACACAGCTAACTTGTAAATGGTTCATCTCCCAGGCCCATGCTTACACTTATCAAGGGTATCAGAACTTGTCAGAGATTTGGGATGCATGGCTATGCTTAAAAAGGCCCTTGTGGTTGTTAGCCTAGTAAACACCTATGAACCTATAGGGAAGCCACAAGGAGAGAATTGTAACCATCCCTAGCAAAGCAAGCAGAGTCATCTACCATCTTGCTCCAGGCTGATATATATATTGGCTCTCCCTAGAATGACACCAGCAGTTAAGCCAATAATTTGTCAGTTATCTTTTGATTATATTACAACATTGTTTTTTGGGAACAGTATTATGCTGTTTTATACTAGTTTCTCTCCTTTCCCAGATGCATAGTCTGAGAGCTCCATAATATCCTTGTTCCTATGATCCAAGGAGGTACATCTCAAATCAATCTCTCCCACATTCACAATGATCATGTCATATGTGTACCTCGGAAGAAGGGGGTTTAGGGCTTTGTTGACATTACATATTGTAGCATCTGAGATGCAATCAACCATTATCCTGTCTTTGCTTAGCATTGTGTGTGGAGCATGTACATGTCTAACTGTGGATTCACATATAACTAGGACATTACCAGATGAACCAGCTTGGTTTTGCTGCCTTAAGGGCTTCTGTATAATAGCTGCATAACCCATGGTTATTTGCATTGCCTATAATGTCAAAGTGAGCTGTATGGTGGATACAAGCTCTTGATGCTGGGATGCATTTAGGTGCTAAATCTGAGGGTTT